>NC_064852.1:89014247-89111747 GCF_024139225.1 Suncus etruscus
CCTTTTTAGGACAGCTGGGTGTAGTCTCCCTCAAATAGCAAACAAACAAATTTGGGACCCTTTGCCTTAGAGGAAGGAGGGCAGATCACATTAATGAGAAGATCCCCAAATGATTAGAACTGATTTGCTTAAAATCCTGGGCCAGATTGATAGCACATCATAGGACATTTACCTTGAATGCTGCTGACTGGGACGAACAGGTTTCATATGGTCCCCGAACCTGTCAGGAGCGATTTCTGAACACAGAGCCAGGAGTAACCCCTGAGCACTGCTGGGTGTGGCCAAAAAAAACAACAAGAACAACAACAAAATCCTACTTGGAGGAGAGCGGGATACCACACTTAGGTTAACTTTTGGTAGGACTGGCTTAAATAACTCCAACTGGGACTGTTGTCAACGTTCAGATTGTGGGGCTGCCATACTTCAGACTATGTGCTCAGGGATTACTCTTGATGGTGCTCAGTGTAACCTATGTAGCATTAGATTGAACCCAGCTAGGCTATGTGAGAGGCATGTGCTTTAGCCATCTTACTATCTTTCTGTCCCCACATGTATTTTTATTTATTATTAATTTTTTTGTGATACAGAATATAACCTGAGTCTCATGCATGTGCTGTTTCCCTGCTGAGCTACACTGCAGCCCCTGTTTGATTTTATTTCCTCAAAGATGTGTAAATCAGTTTTCCTTGGAGTATTCCTTGGTAAATATTTCCCAGCACAGCCCTGAAGCAGGTTTGCCTTCAGTTGTGTTAAAAGGGAATATCTATATCAAATAAAGTTTTGGACAAAGGTTTTATGGTTATAAAGCTGTTTGAAAAACCACACTTCTGCTCTAGAGTTTCCCCTGCCCAAGTGAAATACTTAGTGGATAGAGAGAATAACTTGAAGAACTATAAATCATTTTATTATTTTATATTGCTGTTTGTTTTTAGCAATCACATTAATTTTATTATTTACTAAAACTGTGAAGTTATACTACATACTATTAGTTTTTTAATAAATCTACATAAAATGACAGATTAAAGTACTTTAAATTGTTATAAAATATATCAAAGGAAAGAAAAACCCTGGGTTTTGAAGTTGAGCAAATTTAGTCTTTATAGTATTAGTCAGTTAAGTAATTATAAAAATGGATGTGTTCCAGGAAAATGCCATTCCTCTGTTTTATGTGCCAGGGACATGGTTAATATTTCTTTAAATTCTTATTAACATTTTTATTTCTATCTGGAATTGGAATACCACATTGATTAATGCCTCATTATTCTGGGTTAGCTTGCTAGAGAGGTTCCCTAGAAGTGAATTTTGAGAACTATTATTGAGAAACATGGGCTCCAAAGTGCTGGGATTTAAGTATCAGGTGATTCTATGTCTGTCTCAAGCTCTAGCCTCTTTACAAATTCTTTTCTGGGCTTCACTAGGCAGATTTTAGGTCATTATTTGGGCTTTTAATTTTGGTCTCCTTACTTAGGTTGCTGTTGATGTTGTTTTGGGGCCACTCCCAGCAGTACTCAGGGCTCTCTGTAGTGCTTGGGGGACCAAATGCTTGGGGGAATCAAATGAAGACCTCATGCATGGAAAATCTGTACTCTGTCCTTTGAACTAGGTACTTCCCTACTTTGTGTCTTGTTCCAAGAGGCTAGTTGGCTTCAGTAATGAAAGGTGGCAAGGTTTAAGCTGGGTTTAGGGGGAAGGGTAGGACTATTTCAAGTCTAAGCCATGCACTAATAATTGTTGGGAAAAAAGCCTATATATGTATGTGTATATGCATATATATGTAACCTATATATAATCATATACATCCTATATATAACATATATATAACTATATATATATATAACTATATAACTATATATATATATATCTCAGAGGTTATTGCTCCCATACTGATCCCAAAGTTTTTTTATTTCAAAAAAGAGAAGGTCACAGGTCGAAATGATAGCACAGCAGGTAGGGTGTTTGCCTTGCACGTGGCCAACCTGGATTCCATCCCCGCCATCCCAGAAGGCCTTCTAAGCCTGCCAGGAGTATTTCTGAGTGCAGATCCAGGAGTAAACCCTAAGCATTTGCCAGGTGTGGCCCCCAAACAGAAGCATAAACAAAAACAAAACAAAAGGTCAAGGATGTGTTTTAAGGTAGAACCTTGTATGTGAGAAGTTTTGGAATCACAAAAGTAAAGCAGGACTAGAGAGAGAGAGTCCAGTGGTTAAGGTTTTGCACTTGCGTTATATGAGTTTGATCCTGGGACCCCATAGAGGCCCCTAAACCCCATTAGGAGCACAGAGTCAGAAGTCAATCCTGAACACTACAGGATGTGCGCCCCTTCCTCCCCCAAATCAGAAGGTTAAAATGGGACCGTAAAGAGAGTTCAACCAGGGGCTGGAGAGATAACATGGAGGTAAGGCATTTGCCTTGCATGCAGAAGGACAGCGTTTCGAATCCTGGCATTCCCCGAGGCTGCCAGGAGCGATTTCTTTTTTTCTTTCTTTCTTTTTTTTTTTGGCCACACCCGGCAGCCCTCAGGGGTTACTCCTGGCTATCTGCTCAGAAATAGCTCCTGGCAGGCACAGGGACCGTATGGGATGCAGGGATTCGAACCAACCACCTTAGGTCTTGGATCAGCTGCTTGCAAGGCAAACTATGCTGTGCTATCTCTCCGGCCCCAGGAGTGATTTCTGAATGTAAAGCCAGGAGTAACCCCTGAGCGCTGTTGGGTGTGACTCAAAAACAAAAACAAACAAACAAACAAAAAAAGAGAGTTCAACTGGCTGAGTGCATTCTTCTCACACAGTGGGTTCAAATTTGATCCCTGGCACTGCATGGTCCTCTGATCACAGCTGGGAGTGACACCCTCCCAGGTAGCACCCTCCTCCCCACTCTTCTCCCTTCACTGCTTAAGTGTGTCCCCTAAGCCAAACAAAAGGACAAAACTTTCCCCTTCAGTATAGCAGGGCTGAGAAATCTCCACCCAATTCACCATTTCTCTTGATTGTTAATAGGTTTTTACAACATAGCCGAATGTCCTTTGAACACATTTTGAATATAAAGCCCTTATCTCAGGGCTTGCGTTTTGCTCAAAACTAGGGCCCTCTGACTCTCCAAAGGGTAAATACAGTCTTTGAACAGCCAGAATGTTGGAATTACTAGGAGCCTGTGAAAAAGATAAAGACTTTGCCTTTTCCTGAATTACTTCAAATGTAAGTTTCTCCTCTATTGAAGGTAAGGGATTTTGTCAGAAAACGAGATAAAAACTGAACTCTGTGTTTAGAAAGAAAAGAAGCTGTATACTTTTGTCTGATTTCTTCCTCACCGGACAGATGTACAGGCACAGGGATTTTCCTATCTATGGGGAGGAGAAAGTAAGGAGTGGAGAGAGAGAGGCTGCCCGATAGGGTCCTGCAGTTCTGCCTTTGGCCTCTTCAGCAACCTGGCTCTGATGCATACATTAGACAGAACAAAACTTTATTTCATTTATAGGTGAGGTAACAGGGTGGCAGGAAAGCTTTCCTACCGTTCACAAAGGCATGTTTCACCTGAGGCCAAATCCTGTGGAAGTCTCCGGCAGTGAGCAGAGGTACAGATCCCATTTGTGGCCCATTTCCTAAGAATTGCTTTGAGGGCCAGAGTGAAAGTACAGTATGCCATGCAGGGGTCTCAAACTCGGGGCCCTCCATACAACATTTTGTGGTCCTGCCCTAGAGGAATCTTTTTTTGTTTTGTTTTGCTTTGTTTTAGTTGTTTGGGTCACACACCCCAATGTTCAAGGCTTACTACTGACTTTGCACTCAAGGATCACCCCGACTTTGCCTCCTGCAGCTCCCAGGCAAGTTGAGTTTGAGACCCCTGAAAAGGCTTCATCTCTCATCCCCTAAGGTCCACAGTGCACCACCAAGAGTCATTTCTGAGTGCAGAGCCAGGAGTAACCTCTGAGCACCTCCAGATGTGTCCAAAAAGCAAAAAGTTAAAAAGCGTACTGCTTTGAAGGAGTTAAAGTGGTTCACCAGGCTAAGGTCACTCCCCAACTCACCCTGGGAGTGACCCCCAGAATGAAGAGAAGCCTATGAACACTTACAGGCATGGCCCCCAAATACATACCGTATCTTCCGGTGTATAAGACGACCCCCTAATTTTACAGTTGAAACATAGGGTTAGGCCTATATTTGCTGTATCAGGCAGAACGTTCCTGTGCTGCAACTGTATGTACCACAGTGAGCCAATCACAAGCAAAGGTCCAAAGGTTATACTGTAATAGACTTCCTCTCTGACTCTGGCAATCTGAGCAGGCTTTTTACAGTGTAGATTTGGGTCCAGAACATTGTTTAATTTGCATGCATTTATAAAAAGCCTGCTTGGGTTGGCTGGGTTAGAGAGGCTGTCCGAGCAGCCTTGCAGTGATTGGTGCAGGATCGAGTTGGAAAATTCGTTTTGTGGCAATATTCAGACAATTTTCGTTTAGCGGCATATTGAAACATTTTTCGGGATATACTCGGCGTGTAAGAGACCCTCGATTTTCGGTTGACTTTTTTTTTGTTTCAAAAGTCGACTTATATGCCAGAAAATACGGTAAGAAACTTTAACTTTTTTTTTTTTTTTTTTTGGGTTTTGGGTTTTGGGCCACACCCGGTGACGCTCAGGGGTTATTTCTGGCTAGGCACTCAGAAATCGTTCCTGACTTGGGGGACCATATGGGAGACTGGGGATCGAATCCAAGTCCATCCTGTATCCGCTGCGTGTAAGGCAAGCACACTACGGCTGAGCTATCGCTCCAGCCACAAGAAGAAATATTTTGAAAAGAGAAAGCCGTTTCTTTCTGCTGTGGAATGGTTTGCTTTGTGAAGGCCTCTCTGCTCCAGTGTTATGAATAGGACTTGTCTGGATGTGTCTGACTGGAAGCAGCAGTCAATCCCCTTTCCACTCTCTCAGAAGAGCCCCTGCAGGGCCGGCCCCACCAGTTTGAGGAACAGGCCCAGGCATGCGTGGCCCCCAGTCATGGAGCACAGACTTTCCAACCAGTAAAGCAAGCAAAGGAAGAGAGAAAACATCAGGGGTCACAGAATGGAGAAGCAAAAGCCTGGGCAAAATGAGGCTGAGGGTCCTTCTTTGCTGCGCATTTGGATGGCTAATTTTGCTCAGAAATTGCCATACACCCATTTGTCTGCCTTTCTTCTCTCTTCAGACAGAACTCTGGCAGTTGCCCTTCTTCTTACTCTAGTTCCAAAATACTTTCACAATGAAGCATGTGTTTGTTTTTATTTTGGGGCCATATCTGGTAGTGCTCAGGGACCACTCCTGGCTTTGTGCTCAGGGCTTGGCTTATGGTTTACTCTGGCTCCAAAAAACAACTTTTAAAAGGGACTGGAGAGCCTGTACAGAGTTTAAGTTGCATGCAGCTAAGCAGTTCAATCTCCAGCACCACTTATGGTTTCCTGAGGAATGCCAGGTACTACCCCCAACACAGAACATTGAGTAACCCTGGAGCACTGTCAGGTGTGGTCCAAATCTTCACCGCCCCGATTTTGTTTTGGTTTTTGGGGGTATAGCTGGCTGTGCTATGAGGCTACTCCTGGCTCTAAGCTCAGGAATCAGTCCTGGAAATACTTGGGGGAATCATAGGAAATGCCTGAGATTGAACCTGGATCAACTTGTCCACAAGGCAAATGTCCTACCTGCTGTACTATCACTCTGATACCCAAAACATTTTTCTGTCATAAAGAGTGGTAACCTGCCATGTTTTTTATCTCAAGACCATGGCCTTTATGTGGTGCTTATCTTTATTGTTGGAGTGCTCACTGGATATTTTACTTGACACTTCTTTTTGTACTGTTGTGGTGTTTCACCCTCCTTTTCCCCTTCGTCTCTCATACCTAGGATGAGAGCCTCCAGAAGGACTCCGCCCATTTTCAGCATATTTGATTCCCCCCCCCCCCAGTTTAGTACCTTTCTCTTCTTCAAACAAAACCACATAACTTGAACTATCTAGTCCCACCTCCCAATTAGAGTGGGAAATAAGGGAGGTACCAAGACCAAACAGGTGTAGGACCTCTAAGTAGTAAACTAGGCACAGAGGGGACCACTTTTTCTAGCAGCCCCAGGGGTGAGGGAGGAGGATATGGGAGGTAGGACAGGAGCGGAGGTGGAGGGAGGACAATTTGGTGATGGGAACTCCCCTGTTTATATGTTAATATGTACCTAAAATATATATATATATATATTTTTTTTTTGGTTTTTCGGGCCACACCGTTAGATGCTGGCTATGCGCTCAGAAATTGCCCCTGGCTTGGGGGGACCATTGGAACACTGGGGGATCGAACCGTGGTCCTTTTCTTGGCTAGCGCTTGCAAGGCAGACACCTTACCTCTAGCGCCACCTCGCCGGCCCCTGTACCTAAAATATTATTGTCAATGATATGTTAGCCACTATGATTAAAAAGAAAAAGAGTGGTAACCAGAGATGAACTAACCTAGATAAATAAAACAAGCAAGCTCTTTGAAGTAAATACACACTTAAAAGAAAGTAAGATGAATCTAGGTAAAAGCCTAAACAAGTGTCTCCCCCCCCCCCCCAAATTTCTCTTCCTGGTAACCTTTTCCTTTGATATAAAAAAGCCCACCTGGATTACTAGACCTCCCCCTGCCCCCGGTTTTGGGAATTGGTTTGAATAAAGAAAGGATGAAAGGAGTCTGGGGCTGGAGCGGTGGCGCAAACAGTAAGACGTCTACCTTGCTCGCACTAGCCTAGGATGGACCATGGTTCAATGCCCTGGTGTTCAATATGGTCCCTAGAGCCAGGAGCGATTTCTGAGCGAATAGCCAGGAGTAACCCCTGAGCATCACCAGGTGTGGCCAAACACCAAAAACCAAATCCAAAACCAAAAAAATAAAGGGGAGAGGGAGAAGGAGAGGGAGAAGGAGAGGGAGAGGGAGAGGGAGAGGGAAAGGGAGGGGGAGGGGGAGGGAGGGAGGGGGGGAGGGAGAGAGAGGGAGGGAGGGAGAGAGAGAGAGAAGGAGAGAGAGAGAGGGAGAGAGAGAGAGAGAGAGAGAGAGAGAGAGAGAGAGAGAGAGAGAGAGAGAGAGAGAGAGAGAATGAAGCAAAAAGCAGGCTGACTTTGATGAATCTAGCTCTCAACTCACTGGCTTGGCATTATTTCTCCACTGCTACCCTGCTTCATCAGACCCATCTGCCTAAGGGGTTAGAAACGGCATGTGGGGTGGTCTCACCAATTTGTGGGTATTTTTATTTTACAAAAGAACACGGTTCTATGCCCTGGGAGTGAGTGCACAGGAACAGAGCACATTCTTAGCATATACAGAGCTTTGGGCTTGACCCCTACACTGTTGGGGTTTCCCTGTTGCTCTTCCTTACAGCCCCAAAGAAAAGGGAAAAACTAAATGAGTAGCATTCTATGTGATACAGACTTTGAGACAGTTTGTCTTGGACTGGTTCCGCTCTCTGTTCCCCGAGTGTCTTGGGAGCCAGATCAGTTGTGGTGCAGCTACCACAGGCATCAGTGGTGATGAAAGGTTCATTCCACTGCCCTTGGAGGCTTACTCAAAGGAAAGAGGCCAAGTGAGGGGGCAGAGAAAGAACTTTATTGCAACACACCAGCAGATTGGAAGATGCAGACTCATGTCCTCAAAGCTACCTTCTTGTCTGAATGGTCCCAATAAGGGATTTTTAGAAAGAAAAAATAGGGAAGAGGAGAGGGGGCTGCAGGCAGACTAGTGGGAGTGGGAATGAACAGTCAAGCCCACACTCCAACTGATCCGCAAATCCAAATGCAATAATGGTTAGGCTTGGGGGAAGGGTAAATGGAGGGCAGGGTTCTTCTCTTTAAGCTTTGGAGCAAGGACAGGTTTCACGCATCTTTCCTGTAGCTCACTATTCTAATGACTGTGTACTTCACTGAACATGAGGCACCTGTGTGTGCGAGTGTGGAAGGGCGGTGCCACCACATATTAATTAAAGGAGATTGTGAACGTTAAGAGCAGAATGGGCCGGAGTGATAGTACAGAGGGCAGAGCATTTGCCTTGTATGTGGCCAACGTAGATCCGATATCTGGCATCCCATATGATTTCTGAGTGATTTCTGAGTGCAGAGCTTGGATTAAACGCTGAGTGCTGCCAGGTGTGCCCCAACCCCCCACCAAAAACCCCCCAAAACAAACAAACAAAAAAAACCCCAAAGAGCAGAGTAACAGGAAACTCTTTCATGTTTTAGTTATTGGGCCACACTTGGCAACGTTCAGGAGTTACTGCTGCACTCAGGAATTACTCCTGGCAGAGGTTGGAGGACCATATAGGATGCTGAGGATTAAACTCGAGCCAGCTGTGTGCAAGGCGAGTGCCCTACCTGCTGTATTGCTCTGGCTTCAGGAGACTGTCTCTTAGGTTCTAGGCTGGGCCTGGTGCATTCTTCATTTTCTTCCCCTCCAGAATCACATTTTAATGAAGTAGGAGAGAGACTGCTTTTGAGATAGTCCACTTTCCCACTGTTAGATAGAACATGAGCTGTGACTGACCTATCTGAATGGTCACCTATATAAAGGTGCTTGGGTTCCTAGAACCATGGGTTCCTGGACAGAGAAATGGTATAGAGTTAAGGTACTTGTCTTGCATATGGCCAATTTTGGTTTTCTCTCTCGCACTAAGTGGTCCATGAGCAGAAATGCAAAAGCAGCCCTAGTGACCCCTGACTAGTACCAGAGGCCTGGATAGTCCCTGGCATAGCAGATCCTAACCAGCACAACATCCTGAGGCCTTGGCATTGAACTGTTAACTTGGTTGACTGAGAATTGCTAGTCAGGCCCACGCTTGGGAGACCCTCCAAAACAAATAAGATCATGGATTACTTTATAAGTCCTTGGCCTTTATATTTTGTTTTGGGGCCACACCTAGTGGTGTGTAGGGCTTGCTCTTGGGTCTTTGTTAATGGATCAGTCCTGGAAAGGTTCTGGGAACTTTATGGGATGCCAAGAATTGAATCTGGGTTGGCTATGTGCAAGGCAATTATCTTCCCTGTTGTACTCTTCTCCAGCCCCATTTTACCCAAACTTTTATGTAAAAATGTTTGAATCTGGCCAGGAATCTAGCTCAGTGGTAGAGCTGAGTATGTGTGAGACCCTTGGCTTTGTTGCAGGCAGAGATATGGGGATAGATACAGGGGGTAAAGAAGGCCTGGTAATGTATAGGGAGAAACCCTGGAGCCTAAACTAGCCCATATCCTGATTTATGATCCCTGGTGAGGAGCCACAGCTAAAAATGGGTGAACATTGCAGCCAGTGTGAACAACCAACCTTTTGTCATTGCAACAGTCATATCATCATCAATCACAACAATGAGATTAAGGGAGGGGTAAAATTTATTAAAATGAATGATCAAAAAAAAAGAATGATCAATTCAAGGCCAACCCTATTCTGCAACATGTGAATTTTTTGTCTGATTGTTTTGGGGCTACACCCAGCTGTGCTCAGGGCTTATTCTTGGCTCTGCACTTGGAGATCATGTCTGTTCAGGCTGTTGTGAACTAGATATGGTGCCAGAGATCAAACATGGCTTGACTGCATGCAAGATAAGTGCTTTACCTGCTGTATTATCTCTATAGCCTCTGTGGATTAGCTCTGTAATTCATAGTGTTTCTCAGTGGCATGTTGTCACCTAGAAGCAGCACGGTTGATTTAAAACCAAATCAAATCACCACCTTTGAAAAGTCAGGTTAGTATTATATATAAAAAAAAATCTTCAGACTTTTGACAGAAGACAGTGTTCTGTTACTGGAGAGCCAGACAATACATAGGATGAACCACACCTGCTCATTCTTAAGTAGAAAAGCAAGGACTATTTCAGGTTGGTCTCTGAAGGACAAAAGCAGCATTGGAGACACAAAGCAATAGTCTATATTACAGGTTTAACACACCCATTTAATTTCATTGGAAAAAATAATGAAACTGGTGAAAAGTATTTATGGAACCAGAGGAGAACATATTTTGCTGGTTTAACTTTATGTTTGAAGTTTGGGGTATAGCTCTGCACATAAATACTGAAATGCCTCGCATAAAGAACGCAGCCTGGGGCTTATCCCATAAAACTTACAGTGCAATTAAATGAGCAATTTCCACTGGAAATAAAACAAGCATGCAGAGTGGAATATGAATTAAACTGTGCATAGGACTCAGGCCTGCAGGAGGCTTTGGAGAGGGGCTTGCTGCTGGTGTCCGTAGTAACTGTTATAGACAAGGCCAATAAGGAACAAGATATCCCTGCAGTTAGCATGGAAGGTGAGGCCTACTTAGCTGGTTAATGTAGTTCCCTTAAAATTGTTCCTTGTGAAGGTCCAGCACAATTGCCAATAATAGGGCCAGAGAGACAGTACAGGGGTTAAGGTGCTTGCCTTGCGTACCCTGGAGTTAGAGTTCCTGTATCAGGGCTGGAGTGATATTACAGTGGTAGGGTATTTGCCTTGCTCACAGATGACTTGGGATGGACCTGGGTTCGTACCCTGGCACCCCATATGGTCCCCTGAGCCTGCCAGGAGCGATTTCTCAGTGCAGAGCCAGTAACCCTTGAGTGCCACCAGGTGTGACCCCAAAACAAAACGAAACAAAAAAAACCCCTGTACCACATACTGTCTCCCCAGAACCACCTAAGGTCACTTCTGAGCTCTGAGCCTGGAATAGTTCCTAAGCACCAGTCCCCCATTAAACCCCCATTTCTAACAACAAAACCATTGACAGGGCTTTGCATGTAGCCCACCAGGGTCTGATTCCCAGAACTGCATATGATACCCTGAGCAATGCCAAGCATAATTTCTGAGACAGAGTCAAGCATATGTAAGCCTTGAGTACCATAGGATGTAGCCAACCAAACAACCACCTCCCTAATAAAGCCCCACTGATAGCTAAGGATTAAATCTGAACCTCCATTAGTCCCAGGAATCCAGATCTCCTCCTGTGTTTGTAGTGGATAATTTAGGGCCAGGGCCCCTCAAATTTTACCTTCTGCAGTTCCCTTATTCACCAAAGTCACCCCTGTGTTATTAGGTAAGTGTTCATAGGGGAGACTGCAAAACAAAAAGCCACCCAACAATCTTAATTTGGTATGTTAGACCCACTTTGTCCTGGCTCATCTCTGGAACCTTATTTGAAGACGCAAGGGCCATGAGTCACTGACATCCCTAAAGACTGCTCAGCTCAGGGAAAGGACTTAGCACTTTCAGCCCCATGAGGCATACAGGTATACATTAATTTGGGTCACAGAGGGATTAGCTTGTAAAGTACAGAAAATAGGTTTATCTCATTGGTAGCTTCAGCTAAAGCAAGCACTTTAAGATAAGGCTGAACAAGTTATTTTTACTTTATTTTATTTTTTATCTTAAAGGAATTAGAGAATCGTAAGGGAAGGAAAGCTTGAAAATGTTCAGATCTGAAAGCCGAACAAGGCTTAGAAACCAGAACCTCCTCCACTCTTCTCCCAGGTAGGGAGAATAGTCTGGGGGGAGGGTTTGTCTACTCGATGCCGAGGCAACTCTGCAGCCTTTTAAACTGCTCACAGGCTAAACTGGTAAGGTATTTCCCTTTTTATATTTTTTAATCATGGTGTTTTAACAAGACAAGTGGGTCTGGAAATAACATAGGGGCAAGAGACGGGGCCTTGGGCTTGTCTGCGGTATAGAGGTGAAGTATTTGTATATATCTAATCCTCTAGACCTAGCATTATTGTAAGTTTGGAACCCAGACTATAATCATTAAATGAAAAAAAAAGTGCCCAGGTTAGGGGTAGGGTGGAGGGAATTTAGTGGAGAGATGGGGGGTTGGTGGAATTGGAGGTAGGAATAACATACCTGAAATCCTTTTTTAAATAATTTTTTAAACTTTGGTGTCTAAAAAATCTCTGTATTTTCCTATCAGTTGATTTGAATTCGTCTTCTGCCCAAGTAGGCAGGACTTTTTTTTTTTCCATACTCAGCTATGCTCAGAGTTTATTCCTGGTTTGCATTCAGAGAATCACTCCTGATGGTGGTCAGGGGATCATACGGGATGCCGGGATTAAAGCCCTGTTTGACATGGTGCAAAGCAAGTTCCCTACCCTTTGCACTAGCTCTTCAGCTCTAGGAACTGTTTTTTTTTCCTATTGAAAAAATATGCATTTGCATGGATAGAAACACTTTACATATAATTGTGTTCCATCCTCTTTAATGGACTTTTATAAAGATAAGGTATGTGTTTATTTGGTTATTGCGTTTGTTTTTGTTTTGGGCTACACCTGACAGTGCTCAGGGCTTACTCTTGGGCCTGCACTCAGGGATCATTCACTCCTGTCAGGTTTGGGGAATCATATGGAAGGATCCAACCCGGGTCTGCTGTATGAAGGCAAATACCCTATCGATTGTACTGTTTCTTAAACACGATAAAGGTCACGTAGGGTGATGGTGTGGCCCAATGTCTGATTCCTGCTGGCACACAGGAGGAAGGTCAAGCCCTTATTAGTGGCCTGCCAGCTTTTCGAATTGCCCTCCACACCTGGAACTGTTTGGGAGACCCGACTGAACTTGTCCAAATTGCTGCAAGAGCATCCTGAAAGAAGAAGAAGAGATAGCTAGTTACAAGGATTCAGGACTGAAAACAAATAAGTAGCCAGAGCAGCAAAGTTGCTTTTCCTATTGGACCCTGATGTGCCAGACATTTCTGCCACATAGTTAAAAAAAGAAGTTGGTTTATTTAGGGAAAGAACATTTATATCATGGGAAAAATGTCCCCCCACTTCTTTTTTTAATGTAAAATAAAAAGTTGGTGGAGCAGAGCAATGAAAGACTTCTCTTTGGTCTCTTATATAGATAAGAAAAACAGACTCCTGGGGCCGAAGAGATAGCATGTAGGTAGGGCATTTGCCTTGCATGCAGAAGGATGGTGGTTTGAATTCGACATCCCTTATGGTCCCCTGAGCCTGCCAGGAGCGATTTCTGAACATAGAGTCAAGAGTAACCCCTGAGTGCTGCCTGGTGTGATCCAAAAACAAAAACAAACAAAAAAGAAAAAATAAAATCCTATGAATTCTTTAATGATTTCTTTTTCAAATAAAACATTCAAGTATTGAGGTACAAAACGGTGTTTTCTTTGTTTTAGTTTTTGGATTTTGAGCCACACCTGGCAGTGCTCAGACTTTATTTATTATTATTATTATTATTATTATTATTATTATTATTTTTAAATGTGTTTTTGGGCCACACCAGCAGTACTCAGGGGTTACTCCTGGCTCTACACTCAGAAATTGCTCCGGGCAAGCTAGGGGGATCCTATCGGATGCTGGGATTCAACCAGGATCAGTCCTGGGCCTAGTACATGACAAACTCCGTATCACTGAGCTATTGCTCTGTCCCCTCAGACTTTCTTTTTTATTTATTTTTTATATATATATTTTTGTTCTTTTTTTTTGGAGGGGTGGTGGTGGTGGTAGTGGTGGCAGTGGCGGCCGCGGCCTCAGACTTTCTTTAATTTATTTTTTTTCTTTTGTAAAATATTTAAGCACCATAATTACAAGCATGATTGTAGTTGGGTTTCAGTCATAAACAGAACACCCCCTTCACCAGTGCAACATTCTCACCACCAATGTCCCCCTCCCTCATTCCCTACCCCTGCCTGTATTTGAGACAGGCATTCTCTCATTCATTAACATTGTCATGCTAATTGTTAGTGTAGTTATTTACCTAACAACATTCACCACTCTTTGTGATGAGCTTCATATTGTGAGCTGGTCCTTCTGGCCCTTAACTCTATTGTCTCTGGGCCTTATTACAATAATGTCTTTATTTTTTCTTAAAACCGATAGATGAGTAAAACTATTCTGTGTCTAACTCTCTCTCTCTGACTGATTTCACTCAGCATAATAGATTCCATGTACAGCCATGTATAGGAAAATTTCATAACTTCATCTCTCCTGATGTCTGCATAATATTCCATTGTGTATATGTACCACAGTTTCTTTAGCCACTCCTCTGGTGAAGGGCATCTTGGTTGTTTTCAGAGTGTGGCTATTGTAAATAGTGCTGCAATGAATATAGGTGTGAGGAAGGGATTTTTGAATTGTATTTTTGTGTTCCTAGTGTATATCCCTAGGAGTGGTATAGCTGGATCATATGGGAGCTCAATTTCCAGGTTTTTGAGGAATCTCCATATTGTTTTCCATAAAGGCTGGACTAGAGGGCATGTGAATAAGAGTTCCTTTCTCTCCACATCCCTGCCAGCACTGCTTATTCTCTTTGTGAAGTGCACCAGTCTTTGTGAAATGGTACCATATTGTTGTTTTGATTTGCATCTCCCTGATGATTAGTGATGTGGAGCATTTATTCATGTGCCTTTTGGGCATTTGTATTTCTTCTTTGAGAAAGTGTCTGTTCTTTTCTTCTCCCCATTTTTTGATGGGGTTAGATTTTTTTTCTTGTAAAGTTCTGTCAGTGCCTTGTATATTTTTGATATTAGCCCCTTATCTAATGGGTATTGGGTGAATAATTTCTCCCATTCTGTGGGTGGCTATTGTTTCCTAGGCACTATTTCCTTTGAGATGCAGAAGCTTCTCAGCTTACTATATTCCCATCTGTTTATCTTTGCTTTTACTTGTTTGGAAAGTGCTGTTTCCAAAGATGCCTTTAGTCTCAATGTCATGAAGTGTTTTACTTATGTGTTGTTCTATATACCTTATGGTTTTTGATAAAGGGGCAAGAAATCCAAAGTGGAGCAAGAAAAGCCTCTTCAACAAGTGGTGTTGGCACAATTGGTTAGCTACTTGCAAAAAAAAGCGAACTCATACCCCCAGCTAACACCATGCATACACAAAGGTAAAATTCAAATGGATTAAAGACCTTGATATCAGGCCTGAAACCATAAGGTATATAGAACATCACGTAGGTAAAACACTTCATGACATTGAGACTGAAGACTTTCTTTTTTCTTTTTTGGTTTTTGGGCCACACCCGGCAGTGCTCAGGGGTTACTCCTGGCTGTCTGCTCAGAAATAGCTCCTGGCAGGCACGGGGGACCATATGGGACACCGGGATTCGAACCAACCACCTTTGGTCCTGGATCAGCTGCTTGCAAGGCAAACACCGCTGTGCTATCTCCCCGGGCCCTGAAGACTTTATTTCTTTAGTTTTTTTTTTTTTTTTTTTTTGGTTTTTGGGCCACACCCGTTTGACGCTTAGGGGTTATTCATGGCTATGTGCTCAGAAATCGCCCCTGGCTTGGGGGGACCATATGGGACGCCGGGGGATCGAACCGCGGTCTGTTCCTTGGCTAGCGCTTGTAAGGCAGACACCTTACCTCTAGCGCCACCTTCCCGGCCCCAAGACTTTATTTCTAACCCAGCTCTTAGGTCATTTTTGTGGGGTCCACCATTGGCGGGAACAGATGGGATGTAGAGAACAAATCTGGTTCTGCTGTTTGCAAGACAAGCTCCCTATTCATTGTACTCTTGCTCTGGCCCCAGTGTTGTTCTGACCGGTATGGCAACCCGGTGTTGCTGCTACACATAGTCATAGATGGGATCACGTCCTGTTTTCCTCACTTTGAAAGCATGCAGCTGTGTTAATTATGAGCTAGGATGCGCTGTCATCTTTGGGGGTCTGGCGCCAGCTAGCGGTGGAAGCGGGAATATGCGTCTCCTTTATGGTTGCCTCCCTTTAACCCTCGTCGTTCCCCTCCCACTCTCTGGATATAATGGGTCGCTCATTGCAGTGTGGCCAGAAGAGGGGCAGACGTGATTATTGATGAAAACTGAGAAAAATAGTGAGCAAGAGCGGAGAGAGGAAAGGCCAGACAAATGCAACCGTTCCTCCAAGGGATTTAAGAAGAGATCATTTAAGAAGAGATCAACAAGGAAGCCTTGTTGATGGAGCAGCTCAGTCTTTGGCCAGTGAACGTTTAACCCTTTGTTTTTCATTGGTAGATATACTTGTCTATTCATTTAGGGCATGTAGTAACTATGGATCATCTCCACAAACAGCTCTGAGGACAGATATGCTTTAAGTCTCAATTTGTGATTGTTTTTAAGTGGCAAATATTTCTACTGGGAACAGCTATCTCCTTACAGTTACAATTCTAACATGAATAACATAAATAAAGCAGGAACCTCTTTCTTGATATCTACAAGGAAAAGTAAAAGCAAGCAAACAGGAAATTTCCAGGTAAAAGACCCCTAGTTTGGGATGTATGAAGTGGAATTATGTTTGGAGCTCAAATTATCCTCAAATGGAAAAAGGTTTAAGATGATTTTTAGGAACAATGCCTCTTGGGCAGGCCAATTTTCTCATTTAATTGAGTCATAAGTGATCTTACTAGGCAATGGAGGAACTTCAAACTCTAATAAAATTGGAAGCCAAGACATTTCTTTTATTAAATAGCAAGAACTATTTATTAACTCTATTACTTTTTGCTAAAATAAATTAATACTATTTTTTGATGTGGAATAATTGGAAAGCAAGCAGGCTAAAAGATAACTTTACTAAAAATGCCATTTTTTGTATGTGTCAGTTATAGAGAGCAAGGATAATCTGAAATGAAATTTCTTATGATGATGTTAATGAAAGGAAAATCTAATTTTAGAGGTCAGGCAGGAAAAATGATCAGACTCTTAGCTGGCAGTCTAAATTCTGTCACTATGCTATTGGGGAAAATACAGATAAAATTGATGTGAGGTATTAGCTGGTCAAATAACTGTTTAAGGTACTGGTGGGTGAGCTTTAGAAAAGCCCCTATTTTAGCTTTATTTTATATTAGCTCTTACTAGAAGCTTATTTCATATTAAAATTTATTTAGTTGTAGTATCACCGAAGTTAAACTCTAGACATTTTTCTTTGACTTTTAAGCATCTTAGATAAGGCCCAACTGGAAAATATAAAAAATGTCAGTCCCGGAGAGATAGCACAGCGGTGTTTGCCTTGCAAGCAGCCTATCCAGGACCTACGGTGGTTGGTTCGAATCCCGGTGTCCCATATGGTCCCCGGTGCCTGCCAGGAGCTATTTCTGAGCAGACAGCCAGGAATAACCCCTGAGCACTGCCGGGTGTGGCCCCAAAACAAAAAAAACAAACAAACAAAAAAAAGTTTATGTTTTTCTCTTTTTTTTTTTTTTTTGTTGTTCTCTTTTAAGATAGAAGCCCTTCTTATATAACTGATTAAAAATTCCAAGTCAGTCCCTTAAATGGGACTTTATTTTGGGAGGATGAAAAGGAAAATTTTAATCACACTGTTTAGATAGTATATAATTGAAGCTGAAATAAGTAGTAGTGTTGAATTGCTACAAAATTTTGAGAATTATAATAAATAAAACCTTTTCTGCCCTTTTGAAACAACTTTGTAGAGAGTAGTACTTAAAATTTTAAATGCTGAATTTGTGATTAGGTCAGTTTTGAAAACTGTTTATTTAATGGCTGCCTTAAAATCTTTTGATGCCTACTATAAACCCTACATAATTTCCCATATGTTACCAAGTAAGTTATTTCAAATGTTATTGCATCATACTTTAAAATTTACTCAAAGATTTTAAGGTTTTAGTTTAATTTTTATAATTTTTTATATTATAAAATTAGAAATTAGCACTCAATTATACATGAACATATTTGAGGGAAAAAGAAAATAAAAAACCCATCCCTGGAGATTTTCTTCTGAAATAGGGATATCAGCAAATAGCCTACTTTCCTCAATTGGTTTCATTCCAGTCTGCAAACTGTTTACAAAATAACTAAATGTAGGATTTCATTTTTAACCTCTGTGTTCGTGTGTATCCCAGAATGTAACTACGTTAAAACAAAGTTGCAAATAAATAAACTCATAAATCATCCGGAGGCTCCCATTTGAAAAGAAGGGGCCTCCAAGAGAATGCATAGATGCAAGTAATTAAATATTTGTTTGGCTTCTGGATTACATGGTTGCTAAACATCACCACACTTTCCCCCACAAAGTGCTGCCAGAGCTCTCCACCGGCCTTCCCACTGGGAGACGTTGGCACAGCATGAGGGGGGACACATCTGCCAGCAAAGTACTACAGATGGTTCCCCTCATTAGCCTCCAGAACTCCGAGCAGCCATCACGGAGGAGGCTTGGGAGCTCCCTTGGACAGGACGTTAAGCTCGCCTCCTGTTCAAAGTCATTAGAGTTTCTCCCCATAATCTGCCTCGTGTGCTCCGTTAGCCCATCACAGCTCCGCTCAGCACCACCCGCACAGATTAGACAGAGTTTGTGCGCTGTGTCCAGGCTGCCAGTGGGCATTCTGGGCTTTGCAGATTTGACAAAGTTCCACGGATTTGCAAAACTTCTTGCTCTCAGTGCCAAGGCAGGACGGCCTTGCTAGCTCCCCAGAAAATTCATTAGCGGTGTATTATTTATTTATTTATTATTTATTTATTTATCTATTTATTTTGCAAGCACAGGCAGAGTCCACCTTCGGGTATATGTTTATTCCACATTCAATGCCTTGACAAGCTACATTGCTCCTATTCCCCTCGACCCGCTGATTTATTGACATGATGGCATTTTAATTTGGTTTTGTTTACCCTTTGCTTATGAATCAAACTTAAAATCAGGGCACCAAGCCCTGGCAACCGGAAACGTTAGTTAAGTTTAGCAGTAGAAACAGCAGGGGGAGCCCATACTGTTTTATGCGCTGTGGTTGCTCCGGCTGCATTATAATGATAGTTATTATTATATAGTTGTTGTTTTACATTTATAACAAAGATGTTTACAATCCATGTGCATATGGAATCCATAGATGCATCGAACACAAGCTATCACCATGTGTTAGACTATTTTAAAGTCAGAGGGCCAATATTATTTCTTCAATTCTATGAACTTATGATGTCCCTAAGAGTAATTGATAGGCAAGAATTTGACAGTTGTTTGCTCTCTCTCTCTCTCTCTCTCTCTCTCTCTCTCTCTCTCTCTCTCTCTCTCCTCCCCTCTCTCTCTCCTCCCTCCCTTTCCCTCCCTCCCTCTTCTCCCTTCTCTCTCCCTTTTCTCCCTCCTTCTCTCTCCCTCTCTATCTTCTTACATAGAAAAATTGTGTTCCGAATTTTGTTATTTTTGAAAAAAATAAAGTCAGCTACCATCCCATCCCTATGTAATCTTGGTGGCTGTTCTCAGGCATTTATAGCTTCCCTCTTATTTTTCTTTCTCTCTGTCAAATGAAGCCTATAAGTAAAACAGACCATCTGACATCATTTTGAGATGGTGCTAGGGAGGGGAGGTCCCATTACAATCACTTGGTTTTCTAATATGCCTCGGACTTAATTTTCAATTTTGAGGTTAATAAAATGCAAAAGCCCAGTGGCCTTTAATATTGTTTTCTTATGCTTGATGAGGTCCTTGGGTCAGTAGGTTTTCACAACCATAAAATAATTCAAAATATTGGAATTGCTATGGCCCTCTAAATAAGCCATGCTTATGTCTCTGGACATACATTTTTACGTATCATAGCTTGGATTTCTTCTCAATTAAAGGGAGGGATCAGTAGAGTGATCTGACATATCTGAATGGTGGATTTTTGCCTGTATTATCCAGAAGTCCACTCACACTGAAATTTTATAATTATTTTAATAAGAGTTTTTGTGAATTCAAGCAATTCCTATTGAATATTTTGTGAATTGCTCATGAGTTGAAACAAAATATCAATTCTGTTGTGAAGGGCATTGAACATACGCAACACATATTTTTAAAAAGTTGAGTTCTGGAGAGATAGTATAGTAGTTAAGGTGCTTGTGTGCAGTCAGCTGACTTAGAGTTTCATTCCCACCACCCTCATATGGTCCCCAAGCTTATCCAGGAATGATTTCTGAGCATAGTGCTAGAAGTAAGCCCTGAACACTGTTGGATGTGGCCCAAGAAACAAAAAAAGTGAGAAATTAAAATTTAAAATTGGGGAGGGAGCACTAAAACGGTTTTTAGGGGTCCCAGGTATCATTTGCAATGGTACTTAGCTAGCCTAGTCAGGTGAGATTCAATGTTGGGCCAGAATAGTGTAGGACTTCATATTTCTCTATAGATCAATGATTTTTTTTTTTTCCGGCCACACCTGGTGATGCTAATGGGTTACTCCTGGCTATGAACTTAGAAATTTCTCCTGGCGTGGGGGACCATATGGGACGCTGGGGTATCGAACCGCAGTTCTAGGCTAGCATGTGCAAGGCAGATGCCTTACCACTTGTGCCACTGCTCTGGCCCCAAGGTTCACATATTTTTATAAAAATAACACCCACCTTTCAACTCTTCAATCTTTTGTTTGCTCCTGAAAATGTGAATTTAAAGCCAAAATGAAGATTACTTTCTTTTTTGAGGAATTGAGAATTTCATTCATTTCTTGGCTACTTTTTATTTTGAGATATACCTGGCAGTTCTCTGGGGTTACTTCTGGTTCTGCACTTAGGAATCACTCCTGATGAGCTTGAGGAACCATATGGGATATTGAGGATTGAACCATGGTCAGCCACATGGGAAGCAAATGCTCTACCCACTGTACTATCCTTCTGGCCCATGGCTCCTTAGTTTAAAAAATTTAGAGTTGGGCCCGGAGAGATAGCACAGCGGCATTTGCCTTGCAAGCAGCCAATCCAGGACCAAAGGTGGTTGGTTCGAATCCCGGTGTCCCATATGGTCCCCCGTGCCTGCCAGGAGCTATTTCTGAGCAGACAGCCAGGAGTAACCCCTGAGCACTGCCGGGTGTGGCCCAAAAACAACAACAACAAAAAAACAAAAACAAAACAAAACAAAACAAAAAAAACCTCCCCAAAACTTAGAGTTTCAGTTTGTAGGTTTCTTTCACTGTGGAATCACAACTCAACTTATGCTTTTGGGAGAAAAATTAATTAGCATGTCAATAACTTATGTATGTTATTTGTTAAGTTTTTCTAAAATCATTTACAATTATGATACAATTATAATATTGATATTATTTATTTTATTTTCTCTCATCCAGAGAGAAAGAGAAAAATGTACTTCAGAAGGAAAAAAATAAAAAGTAATTCTAATAAGAAAAAAAGAGTTTTTGTTTTTTTTTTTCTTTTTTGGTTTTTGGATCACACCCGCCGGTGCTCAGGGGTTACTCCTGGCTGTCTGCTCAGAAATAGCTCCTGGCAGGCACTGGGGACCATATGGGACACCGGGATTCGAACCAACCACTTTTGGTCCTGGATCTGCTGCTTGCAAGGCAAACGCCGCTGTACTATCTCTCTGGATCCAAAAAAAGATTTTTAAAATGTTAAAACAGTAAAAGAGGGGGCAGAGAGATAGCACAGAAGTAGGGCGTTTGCCTTGCATGCGGCCAACACAGGACAGACCCTGGTTCAATTCCGGCATCCAATATGGTCCCCTGAGCCTGCCAGGGGTGATTTCTTAGTGCAGAGCCAGGAGTAACCCCGGAATGTCACTGGGTGTGACCCAAAAACCAAAACACTAATAGAAGTAGGAATAAGTAATTTTATTAATACTTTAAGAAGTGATATCCTGGCCTGCGGAGTTAGTATAGAAGTTAACAGGCTTATGCAGTCAACCTGGTTCAATACCCAGTACTGTATATGGTCTCCTGAACACCACCAGGAATAATCCCTGAGCATAGAGCCATGAGTAAGCCCTGAGCATCTTCCTACGTTGCCCCCAAACAAAACAAAAACAAACAAATCCCCCAAACAAATTTCCAAGTAAGAAAAACAAAAATGAGACAGTAACTTAAAATTTTTTTGGCGGGCCACACCCAGCTGTGTTCAGCATTTACTCCTTGCTTCGTTCTTAGGGATCGCTCCTGGTAAAGCTCAGAAGACAGGATTAAATGTGATATTGGGAATTGAAGCTGGGTTGGTTGGAGCAAGGGAAGTGTCCTATTCATTGTATTGTCTCTCCTACTGGTATTTTATTGTTTTAAAACCATAACAATAATAGTATAGAACTCAATAGGAAAATCCTTTCCTTCTTAACCACCCAACAAAGGGTTTGAACTTTAAATGGCTGTTTTCTCTGTGTTCACACTCTTCTGTCCATGTGCATCTGAACTGATTGATCACAAATATGTTTTGGCTCTCAGACCTACCTTGTCATCTTTACTTCCTGCTGGGGAGAAGCATCCATCGGCCTTTATAGGAATATGTGGGGCTGGTCAGACACTGTGTCTGGCATTATTACACTTTTTTGCTTGGCTCAGACAAGGCAAGTTGATTATCATTAAAGTATTATTTATTTCTATTTTATTAAGCCTCTTTTACATTCATGTTACAGGTTAATTTATACTTTTATTTCATGCACTACTTGGCTTTACTGATTAATATGCCCCATGGCATTCAATAAAGTCAGGCAGTGGAGGAAATAAGAGTGATATTAATTTCTAACATTGCTATAAATTTGCCTTAATAAAACTAGCTCAATAACATTACAAAAGTAATACAATAGATGCTTCCAAATTGTTAACAAAGATGCAGCTAAACAATTTTCCTTCCTGAATTTAACCTTACCCTTCTGCTTTTTCTTTCAGGTGCTGACATGATACCTGCTATATATTTTTCTCTCTTTAAAAGATCATCTTGAAGGGCCATACTATATAGTACAGAGCTCTTTAACTCATTCAAATCCTTAGTCTGAATTTAGGCTAAGAACTGGGCAAATTAACTGGCCCTTAGACCCTGGGGATGAGGGAGGAACATGACTCATGCACAATTTTTCATGAAGATTAAAATGATGTCATCAGCACCAGTTATTTGTCCCACTTTACTGTCTGAATGCTCAATATCATTAATAAATATTATCACTGTAAAATCTGGTGATATGTATGGGCTAGTAAAAAATCTATGTGTTCAAATTTTTTTTGGTCAATCAAAGACCTACTTCCCCCTCAACTGCCCAGTTATATAAGGTCAAAAATTGGACTTATAGGGACTTATAAAGACAAGGATACACTACCACCCGTTGATTTTAAGGTCACAAAATTTTAATGATAAAACATGAACCACATTAGGAAGTAACCAAATTCTTATAGTAGAATAGAGCATATATTCTCTCTTTATTAATTGAGTTGTAGTCAGGCTGGCCTAAAAATGGTTACAATAGTTCAGTGGCCCAACTTGCTGGTCCAAGTTCGATTTCTGGCATTCCATATGGTTCTCTGAGTACTGTCAGAAGTGATTCCTAATTGCAGAGCCAGGAGCTGAGTATTGCTAGGTGTGACCCAACTCCTCCTCTCCCCCAAATGGTTACAAGTCAGAAATTTGCCTTTTCATTGTTTTGGGAAAAACAACAACAACAAAAGCAATGAATAATTGTTGATTCTTCTTTCTTAGTTGATCAATAATTTCTTTATGGGGCAGGAGCAATAGCAGAGCAATAAGATGTTTGCCTTATACGCGGCCAACCTAGGACAGACCCAGTTCAATCTCGGACATCTCAGTGGTCCCCTGAGCCTGCCAGGAGTGATTTCTGAGTGCAGAGCGAGGAGTGACCCCTGAGCAGTGCTGGGTGGGGCCCAAAAACAAACAAACTACCGTATTTTCCGGCTTATAAAATGACTGGGCTTATAAGACGACCCCCTAATTTTTGCAGCTAAAACATAGGTTTAGGCCTGTATTCGCTGTATCAGACAGAACGTTCCTGTGCTGCATGTGCCGCATGTGTTCCTGTGCTCATGTACCACAGTGAGCCAATCACAAGCAAAGGCTCAAAGGTTATACTGAAATAGACTTCCTCTCTGACTCTGGCCAATCTGAGCAGGTTTTTACAGTGTAGATTCGGGTCCAGAACATTGTCTAATTTGCACGCAAGAAAAAAAATCCTGCTTGGATTGGCTGAGTTAGAGAGGCTGTCCGGGCAGCCTTGTAGTGATTGGTGCAGGATCAAGTTGGAAAATTCGTTTTGTGGCAATATTCAGACAATTTATGTTTAGCGGCATATTGAAACATTTTTCGGGATATACTCGGTGTATAAGACGACCCCGATTTTCAGTTGATTTTTTTTTGTTTCAAAAGTCGTCTTATACGCCGGAAAATACAGTGTGTATTGAAAGAACATATATATATATATATATATATATATACAAATATATATGTATATATATGTAGATGTATATATAGTAACAGCATTTAGAAATCCTCCTTTACATAATATGTCAGGAAGTGTTTTTATTCAATAAACATTTACCCCTTACCAGGCAATGAGCTTATTTTGAACTTAGAACTCTGAGACTAGTGGAAACTTTGGCCCTTTAGAATAAAAAAAAAAAACAACAATTTTCTTTCTTTCTTTTTTTTTTGGCCATACCTATGGTACTTAGGATTGAATCCTGGCTCTGCACTCAGGGATTACTTATGGTGGGCTTTGGGATGCTAAGGATGGAAACCATGTCACCTCCTGGTCTGCCTTTGCAAGGCAAATGCCCTACCCAATGTATTATCGGTTTGGCCTCAGAGAGTGCACATTTCTTTCATTAGTATGGAGCTTGTTTTTGAAGTTGTACTCTACCACTGAGTAACATTCCTGGACATATCCTTTTTTTTTTTTAATAGATGAAGAACTTTAGATCCCTTAATATGTCATCCCATCACAACAGACGAAGAATAGTTATCTTTGCCTACCTACCAAACAGTGGGAGATACAGTGGAAGAGCAAGTCATTTGCATGCAAACTGTGAACAGGGCGTATTTTACAGCTCTCACTAAATCACCTGAATGGAGTCATTTTCCCTCACTGCACTCCCTTCCTCGCTAGGTAGATGTACCTTTCCATGCTCTTGTATTTATGTAATGTCCTGCTTTATGGGGAAAAATGTTCATATTTGCTGTTTATGTCACCCAAATGAAAACTAATTATTCTTGCTTATATCAAACTTTAAGAATTAGCATTTCCAGACTACTAATTGAATTGGTTTTTAATAAAAAGTTATAGTCAAGAGAGCCAGAGAAACAATATAGGGATTAAGGTGTTTGCCTTGCATGTGGTTGACTCTAGTTTGATCCTTGATACTTCATGTGGTCCCATGATCACCACCAGGAGAGACTCCTTAGCACAGTAGCTTATAAGTCCTGCCAGGGTACAGCCCAAATACCCTCTGCCATCCCAGAGAACGTTAGCTTCAAAAGCTGGAGAAATTGGCTGGAGCGATAGCGCAGTGGTAGGGCATTTACCTTGCACATGGCTGATCCAGGACGGACCTCGGTTCGATTTCTGGCATCCCACATGGTCCCTCAAGCCAGGAGTGATTTCTGAGCACATAGCGAGGAGTAACCTCTGAGCATCACCTTGTGTGGCCCAAAAACCCAAAAACCCAAAACACAAACCCCCCCCCCCAAAAAAAAAGCTGGACAGATATTCAAAAATGCCGAAGCACATGCTTTGCTTATAGTACTGCTTTAAAAGTTAATCTAAAATTTTATAAAAATGTATTTTAGAGTTGAGAGATAGCACAGTGGATGGGCATTTGCTTTGCACATCACTGACCTGTGTTTGATCCCTGGCATCCCATATAGTCCCTGGAGACTGTCAGGAGTGAATTCTGAGTGCAGAGCCAGGAGTAAATTCTGAGCATTGCCAGGTATGGCCCCAAATCTAAAATAAACAAAAAAAATCTATTTCAATTTGAATTAAGGAATTAAAAATTTTTGTTTGTTATTGGGCCACACTTGGCAGTGTTCAGGGTTACCATTGGCTCATTGTTTGGGGATAGCTCTTGGTAGTGCTCAGGAGACTATGTGAACCTGGAGTTGGAAGCTGGACCTCCTGAATGCAGTTCAGGCCATTGAACTATCTCTCTAGTTCTGTAAGAGTTGATTTTACTATGTTATTATTAGAAGAAATTCCTGAAGATGTGATACTTAATAGAATATCAGCAGCAGAAAAAAGGGGACAGGGGCTGGAGAGATAGTACAGTAGGTAGGGAGGGCTCTTGCCTTGCAAGTGGCAGACCTAGTTTTATCCCTGTCATCCCATATTGTTTCCTGTACTTGCTAGGACTAATTCCTGAGTGAAGAGTCAGGAGTAAACCTGAGCATCATTGGGTGTGGCTCCAAAACAAATAAACAAACAAATAACAAAAAAAAAGAAAGAGAAAATGAACAGTTTTGTAAATGTTGGAGTAAAAAGTAAAATTTATTTGAAATCAGAACATTGATGCAACTATAAATTTCAGGTAGTTTCAAATTAAGGAAAATGATCAGAACTCAACAAAATGCATGTGAGTGGGAGATGAAGGTGGCATGTGTGCCAAGATTTTCCCCTCCTATATTTATCTTTTAAAAAACTAGGTATAGAATTGCTACCCTTTGAGGATAAGGGCATTATTTTCTTTTTGAAGGGAAACATTGTACTCTATAGTATGACTATTACTGTCTTTTGTGCCATTATTAATATATTTCCTGTTTAAGGAAATGACTTTTTTTTTTGAACATGATAGTTTAAACTTCAAAATAGGTGCTATGGACTTTCAAAATGTTTTATCATACTAATGTCATTCTGGGCATGAAGAATAAAGTGTGGAAAATGCTTGTCAGAATAATACTATTGTAATAAAATACACTTGAATAAAAGTGGCTTATGTTTGGTATTCTTTGTGCAAGGACCGATTGGAAGAAAAAAAGTAAACTTTATAGAGAAAACTCACTTTAAGCTGAGAGATTTTTAAAGATACAACTATATAATCTACCTATATTAAATAAAATATCAGGGACAGTACTTAAAGACCTTGTCTTGTATTGACAAAAGCCATTCAGTTCTAGTTAATCATTTTGCTTTTAAATTTCTATTCATATGTAGTTTTCAAAATCCCCACCTATAATTGAACATTTGAATTTCAATATTTGGCAATGAAAATAATAATAGCAAAATTTAAGTTTTTGTATTTTAATTAATTAATTAATTTTTGGGCCACGCATGGTGGCACTCAGGGGTTACTCTTGGCTCTGCTCTCAGAAATCATTCCTGGCAGGCTTGGGGGACCATATGGGATGGTGGGGATTGAACCTGGGTTCGGCCACATATGAGGCAAATACCCTATCCACTGTGTTATAGCCTGGGTCAAGTTTTTGTATTTTAAAATGTCATATGCTTAGAGAATATTTCACAGTGAATGATACATAGAGACGATGTACATTCTAGGGCTGCAAAGGTAGTATAGCGATAGGAGTATTGCCTTGCATGTGGCTAACCTGTGTTTGAAACCTGACATCCTATATAGTCCCCCTTTGCTTTCCAGGAGTTATTACTGGGTGTTGAGCCAGGAGCAATCCCTGAGCACTTTTGAGTGTATCCTCCAAATGAAAAAAGAAAAAAAAAAAATCTCATCTTGCCTTTTCCCCAGAATCTTGCTATGTACTACTGTTCTCCTTAGTTCTAGAATCTGGTCTGTGTATTTTCAAAGCTTTCCCAAACTCATACAGACCTTTTTGTCCACTCCCTTTCAGATCTCTCCCTGAAAAAATTGTGCCTCACTTACACATCTTCAAAACAAACACAGGACAAGTCTTCCCACGTACCACCTAACCCACTCTAGATGACAAACTTCCTTTTGTAGTAGATACAAACTCTGATTGGTTTATGACCTTAAAAGACAATAAACTCCTCACACTATAACTTAAGCACCTTTGTACACCCCAACCCAACAGTCATCAACAAAAAGTTAGTTAAATGAACTTATGAATTGAGCAAATTATTGATGCTTACTTGACAGTTTTAAGATTACTGCTGCCATATCTTCTGTTATAATTATCTCACCCACTCCTGCAAGGAGAATAAATTATGCACCAGATCATGTTCTTTAAATTTCTTTGAATGGGCTTTGTCTTGTCTTATGGTTATTATATATATATATATATATATATATATATTATATATATATATATATATATATAGTTTTTTTTTTTTGGTTTTGGTTTTTGGGCCACACCCGGTGATGGTCGGAGGTTACTCCTGGCTGTCTGCCCAGAAAAAGCTCCTGGCAGGCACGGGGGACCATATGGGACACCGGGATTTGAACCAACCACCTTTGGTCCTGGATCAGCTGCTTGCAAGGCAAACGTCGCTGTGCTATCTCTCCGGGACCTGGTTATTATATTTTTAATATGATATTTAACTAATCACAAACTTCAGGTAAATTAAATCTGTGATATTGTCTTCATTACACACTGTGTAATTGGACTTCCCGGGTTAAATCCAAGTTCTTCCACTCTTACTAATTTTGGACCTTAAATAAGTCATTTAACCCTATTTGTTCTTCTCACTATAAAATGAGGATGGGCCCAGATGGATATGAGGTAAGGCATCTGCCTTGAATGTAGCTGATCCCAGATTGAATCCCTGGCACTGCATTTGGTCTTCCAAACACCATCAGGAATGATCACAGAACAGAGCCAGGAATAGTACTTGAGTACTTCTTGGTGTCACCCAAACACTCACAAATAAATAAAATAAAATGAGGATAAGTACTTATCTAACACAAAAGTATTGAATAAATATTATCTATGATTAATAATACAAAAGACAATACTTATTAATCATTTATAATAATTCTCTATTATTTCCAAAACTGAGGGTCATTTTTGGAATTTTAAGATTAAGGCCTCAATTAATGAGGGAGAAAGAGAAAAAATTCATATATACCCAATAGGAAATATATTTGTATTATATATGTAATTATACATATACGTTAACTAATAATAATACTTGCTTTCTGTTTTTTTTTTTTTTTTTTTTTAGAGCTAAAACCAGCTGTGCTTAGGATTATACCTGGCTCTGCCCTCAGGGCATGATCAGGGCATGCCAGGAATGATCCTGGCAGACTCAGGGACCATATGGGGTGCTGGGGTTTGAACCTCATATGCTCAGGGTTTATTCCTGACTCTGCACTCACTTCTGGCAGTGCTGGTGTCAGGAGGACCATGTGGGATGCTGGGGATTGAACCTTGGTCAGCTGCATACAAGAGAAGCACCCTATTATTTCTCCATGCCTGCCAAGATAAGATTTACATGTTAGTAGTTTTTATTGTTTGTTTGTTTTGCTTTTATGGGCCACATTTGGCAATGCTCAGGGCTCTTGGCTCTGTACTCAGGAGTACTCTATTCTCTTGGTGGTGCTAGGTGGGGGTAGGGTGGGGGTTATATGAAATGCCAAGGATCAAGCCCAGGTATGTATGTGTGGGCAAAGTGCCTTATCCACTGTAAGTGACTTACCACTCTGGCCCCTTTTGTTTGGATTTTGGGACATATCCAGCTATGCTCAGGAATCATCCTGGAGATACTAGGGGACCATCTGTCCCCTAGTATCAAATGTCAGAATTGAACATGGGGCCTGGGGCAGCCTTTACCTTATACTCTTTCTCTGGACCCCAAAATTTGCAATGTTGGGGCCGGAAAGATAGTATGGAGGCAGGGAGTTTGCCTTGCATACAGAAGGACTGTGGTTCGAATCCCAGCATCCCATATGGCCCCCCGAGCCTGCCAGGAGTGATTTCTGAGCGTAGAGCTGGAGTAACCCCTCAGAGCTGCCAGGTATGGACCCTCCCCCCCAAATTGCAATGTTAGGACAGACAGCTTGGCTACAGGGGTAAAAGATTGGTGGCCACACTTGAGAGGATCAGTTAGAGGGAAATACAAAGGCCTGGCTCTGTGTATCAGGAGGGGTTGGTGTAAAGGGGAGCTCTTTTGGGGAGGTCATAGTATTGATGGAACTAAAAGAGGGAAAGTTTCAAGGAGAGAGGAGTCAACATTGTCAGACGATGCTGAGTGTAGGTGTGAGGTGGGTTCAGTGACAATGAGGTCCCTTATCACTCTAGTTGGTGCAACCTCAGGTGAGTAACTCCTTACCCAAAGGTGCCATTCAGGATGAAAGGAAGGCAAATACAGTAAGTGAAGGTTCTGAAATTTCTCCTTTTTTGTTCTTTCTTGTGGCTTCCTCAGAAAACTTTAATCATAGGAAAAGGAAAAATAAAATTGGGCTATAAACGAATGCTGCAACATTGTGTAAGCCCTAAAGATCCTGTGACTCATGGTCTGTTCTGGTTTTACAGGTGGAAAGGAGAGGGTTTCAGAGATTATAGCCCAAGGCCCATGGTTAATGAGTAGTAAGACTCTAGGTCAGCAGCAGGTCTTTCTGATTCCAGAGGTCCCAGTTCTACCACTGTCTGTCTTCTAAAACTCAGAGCCTTTTGATTTGTTCTTTTGTATTTCCTTCCAAGTCACCTGGTAATCATAGGTCTAATAAACTCATTTTCACCAAAACATTAACCATACTTCTAATAGATCTCCCCAAGATACTCAGAATAGGTCTTCCTGAGAATGTCCCTTAAGTACAGATTATTTGGTTCTAAGGTTAATTGAGGTTCTGCAGACTCAGGAGAAATATTTAACTACTCTGTCAGAACCTAGAAGAATAAAAAAATAGTGAAGCTGTTTCACAGATTTAGGCTTATGTTAAAAAATAACCTTTCTAGGGGCCAGTGAGGTGGCGCTAGAGGTAAGGTGTCTGCCTTGCAAGCGCTAGCCAAGGAAGGACCGCGGTTCGATCCCCCGGCGTCCCATATGGTTCCCCCAAGCCAGGGGCAATTTCTGAGCGCTTAGCCAGGAGTAACCCCTGAGCATCAAACGGGTGTGGCCCCCCAAAACCCCCCCAAAAATAACCTTTCTATTAGTGAAACTTATTAAATTCAGGACAAATATGCCCTAACAAAGTATCTGGTGTTTAGTTCTATGAAACATTCCGCCAGCTCTAGACCTGTACCTTTTTTCTCTTTCTCAACTAAGAATATTTATTCTCTATGTGGATTCCTAGTAACTAATTTAGATTTAAAAATATATAATTGAACCTTTCCTCCTGCTACTCTATCTGATGCTGTTTTATTGGGGGGTGGTTGGGATGTGGTGGGGATGGGGGCACATACAGCGGCCTTTAGGGGTTACTCCTGTTTCTGTGCTCAAAAATCTCTCAGGGATGCTGAGGATCAAACCCGGGTTGGCTGCATACAAGGCAAATGTCCTACCTGCTGTGCTATCACTTCAACCCCATGTCTGATGCTGTTTTGATGACTATTACCAGCTTGAGAAGATTCTAAAGGAATTGGTGGGAAATTCCCTTTCTACCCCAGTGACACAAATGATGAATTAAGCTTAATAAATTTTTTTCTCCTGATGTGTTTTTGGGGAATGCTATTAAATGTACATATTTTTTGTGTTTATTGGGAAGCAAACTTACAGACAAATGAACACTCTCCGTTTGTCCAATTTGAGGAAGCTTTGCCAGATCTCCAGATGGTGCCTATGTTTCCTGCCCTGTCAGATTCCTCTTCTCTCAAGATGACCAGTAACCCACATGTGGTGGCATCACATCCTTGCTTTGCTAATGTGATCTCACAGTTTTCCCATTTGTGTGGTGCTTCCAAACAATAAAATAGTTTTTCCTGTTTGGGAATTTTCTGTAAGGAATTTAATGGATTTTTTGTGTCAGGTTTCTTTTTTATTTTGAGACTTTTTTTTTTAATTTTGAGTTTTATTTTGATCCTTTCAAGTGTGGCCTCCAAAATAAAATTTTAATTGTGTGTGGCATCAATGTATTCTTTTTGGATAATACTTCATTTATGAGTGTGCTAGGATATTTGTATATTTTATGGTTTAGGGATATAGATAGGAGTTTTTCCCGTTTGGAATGATTTTGACCAAACATTGTCCCTTTTCCTACCAAGTCAAAAGCAAAGAATCCAAAAAATACACATTTCAATGACTGTAAATTTTTTTAAGGGATGAAACTCTTTCCAAGTCCCTGGATATGAAACTTCACAGGTGGTTCCTGTGGAGTCCCCGAATTGCTTACTCACAAGGCTGTGCCTGAGGACTGTAAGAAGCCTTTCTAAATTAAAATGTTTAAAGAGGTCAGGTGAACTGAAAAAACAAAGAAGCAGTTATTACCAGATCTTTCATTTCCCCAAGCTCTTCCACTTCATTGTTGCACTCTTAGCTAAGTGCAGTCAGCTTGCATATTTTCCTGCATCAGTCCTTTGATCAGCAAAGTAATTTCTCTTCCTTCCTCTGTACAAATCTTTTGATTATAGTGAACTCTGTCTTTGAAGAACAGATATGGCAAACATATTAGCCACTTAAATAGTTTTAGCAACTATCTAAACTAACAGATTGTACATGGGATGAAATAGAAACCGTTTCATTTTTGTGAAAAGAATAACTGAAATACAACATAAATGTAAAAGTACACAGTACAAAAATAATAACAGTGGAGAAGATAATAGTTGTGGCCTACAAGGGTTCAGAGTTTGGGCTCAGCTAAGCAGACTGAAGTCAGGGTCTGGTTCTTCTTCTTATTGCTTGTGTTTTTGGGGTGAATTTTATAACCTTCAGACTCAGGTTTCCTCAGCTATCAAATAAGGGTAGTATTTGATCCTTGTTTTATAGGATATTTGTTTTTTAGGGTTGTTGTAAGCCTCCAGTAAAAAACATATCTGAGTACCTAATATAACACTTGCTATTAAAACCCAATCAATGTTAGTTACTAAAAATACAGTGTGTATTATTAGAATACATGAATATTATATGGACCATGTTAATATTAAACCATGGTCCAGAATAATGAGAATATTGAACAAATCTTGACAAAATCCTTTACTCTCTTGGACCTTTACTCAACATTTAATAGATAAATTTACTGCAATAGTTTGGATAATACCAAAGTACTATTTTGTTTTTGCTTTTGGGTCACACCCAGAGGTGCTCAAGGGTTACTCCTGGCTCTGTGCTCAGAAATTACTTTGACAAGCTCTGGGAACCATATAGGATGCTGGGGATCGAACCTGGGTTGACCACATGCAAGGCAAATGTCCTACCCAAAGTGCTATCACTCCATACCTCTCAAAGTACTATTTGTGGGGAAAAGCAATTAGATAGCCAGAGAGATAGAGAGACAGCACTGTTAAAATATTTTAAGAAGCATAAAACAAGAAATGATTATGGATCAGGCAGGGCTACAGTTTTCCAGTTGTATTTTAATTTTAAATTTGTTCTTGAGAAATAAATATAACTTTCTTAAAAATAAAGCTGAAGTCTTTTTATTCAGGAAGATGGATGTTCAAAGAAAAGAGGGGTGAGAATAGCAAGTGGGAAGAAGTAGGGAAAATGAATAATAGAGTATTTTTATGGGGTAGTGCTTTGGGTTACACAAATGAAATGAAGGAAAAAATGACTCAAGTTCAGTAAGATTGGTTAATTGAATTCAGATTCTTAAGGTGAAACAAAAGAACAATATACAATATGATAGATTAGAAGAAATTGGCAATATTTTGACAAACTAATTTTCTGTATTTCCCTTTTCATTATATAATGGGAGTAGATAATATATTAAAAATATTTTAAAGTCATTTGAGTTTGGGGCCAGAGCTATAGTACAGCCGGTACAGGGTTTGCCTTTTATGTGGCTGTACCCTAGTGGATTGAGTTACCTCTGAGTGCAGAACCAGGAGTAAGCCCTGACTACAGCCGAGTGTAACATCCCTCTAAAATAAAAAAAGGAGTCATTTGAGTTAACACATATTATTTTCCTTTTCTATAGATGGCTCTCCCCACTGCCTTTATTATAGACCCTGGAAACATTTTCTTTTTCTTTTTTTTCTCTTCTGTGTTTTTGGGCCACATGGAAAGTTGTTTGAGTGTTGTTATGTAAAGCAAGCACTAGCCCCTCTACTACCTCTCCTGCCCTAAAACATTTTCTTATATTCATGAGCTGAAAGATTTTCTCAAGCCTCGATATATCCATCTTTTGACAACGCCCGCACATCAATAGAATGCCACTAGATGGAGCCAAGACCCACTGCAGCGTTTTTTTGCTCAGCTCCTCGCTGCTTTGGGAACCGCTGGGGATGTTCTAAGAACCGCTGCGAAATATTAACATGGTCCATGTGCAAAAGAGACTTCCTTTAAGGTCGGTTCCAGAAGGCGGCGAGCCTGGTACTCCTGCACACGGTGACTTCGAGAGCATCACCCAACACGGACAATGCTGGAGCTGTTTCGAGAAGGAAGACTTGGCCACAGGCTGGCTCAGAGGCAATAAGATGCAGTTCACAGCCTCTGCAAGGGCAAATAGCAGCACCGCATCTTTAAGCCAGGGAGAAGCTCTGCTTAGCTGCCAACATTTTGATGTAGGGCAACACAGAGCTCTATATGGCAAAAGGGGAGAGGAGACAAGAAAAAAAAAAAGCATATCAAAGGAAAAGATTATTTAGTTACAGCTTTTATACAGGCACAATCCCTTCTCATCTGTCAGACAATTGAATGCTCTGGCTTGATAGATAAAATTGATAATACATTCTGATGTAGGTTTTAGATAATAGGCTTTTTGTTTGTTTGTTTGTTTGTTTGTTTTGACCAGCACCGGTCAATCTGCTTTTTTTTCACATACCAAAGGTTAAAAGGCTCTGTAAAATGCTTTTATATTGTATTCTTCTTCTATAAAGGGATCCGTTTTTCCTTTCCAATCCGAAATCGTGGATAATGTTTGGCAGTCACTGCCTTTTAAAAGTTTATGGGAGCTCATTTCTCATCATTAGTCTGAAGAGGCAGATAAAAAAGGATGAGCCTATACTGGAGCTTGTCACACCAGTGTTGCTTCTTAGGTGATTAAAAAAAAAAAAAAAGGCAGCAGGATCTTGGAGAAAACGGCTGACAAAGGTAATGGAAATTCAGTAACATGAAAATCTATGATAGATCAGCCATAACCATCCAGGAAAATTGTCTTCACTAAAATCATGTGTGCATTTCTGCTCTGGAACAAAAAATAAGACTGTTCTTCAGAGGCTCTTAAATATCTGACCTATGCTTGCCTCACAAAGTAAGGTTTACTTTAGGTTCCCTAAAGGTGACTAAACCCAGGACGAAGGTTTTCTATGTAGTTAAGGAATTTAGCAACAATTATATGCTTTAATGCAGCTGCTGGTTGGCAGGGCCAAAGGTCTGGAGCTTCTTTAATTAAAATTGGTAGGCTTATTTTATTTCTGGTTCAAGGTAGATTTTATTTTTAAACTTGCTGTGGAATAAAAGAGTTCTCTTCCATGACTTACTCAATGTTCTGTGCTTTTCTTTTAGACTAAAATTAAAATAACAGAAGGGTTCAATATTCCTTCAAAATATCCCATGACTTTCATTTTGATCGGTTTGTTCATTTTGAAATATTGTTCACATATATGGTTTGCAGGTATATAGAAATTATGTAGTAGTCATAGTACCACTTCTTAAAAATATTTTCCTTCTTTAAAATCTTTCTCTGGTAATTTGATAGGCTTGAATGGAGAGGAGTGGGCCTTATATTTAATTCTAGTAAGTATTTTGCCTGATGTTCAGTGGGTTTGTTTATGATCTTAAACAAGGGTAAATGACACAAAATCTTACCAGAATTAAAGTGCTATTTTTTCTAAAATGAGACATTCACTTTTGTTTATCAAAATGTAGTATTTCAATATGCAACCAAAAAGTGATTCCTGGTACGTATGGGTAAAAAAAAAAAACTTCAAATGACAAAAAGGATGACTGAAAAAAACAGTCATATAAATAGTCATATAAATCTCTAGAAGTATTATACTTTTCACCTCTGGGTGCCACTGTTCAACTACTTCTTGCTTTTTTATGTCTGTGTGGAAGCCAGATCTTCCTGTAGATGTGTTCTTAAAAAAATCTGCTAGGGAGTCATTTCCTCTGTCTCTAGTTATCTGCTAAATAACTTTTTTGGCATGTGGATGTAAATTCAGTGTGGTGGTGATTTGCCATTTTAATTACAAAATGATTACCTAAAAACAGTGAGGATTGTTTATATGGGCTATTGGCCAGGTTAAAAGCCTGATTTCATCTTCTATGGAAATGAAAAAAAAGAAAAAAAGAATCTTTTATTTGCCTTTTTTGCTATGCATTTAACCAGAAAAAGTCATTCAAACTCAAAGGGATTTTTCATTTACATTTGTTACCATTTGTAGACAAGATTTTAACTCTACATAAATATTTTGATAGAAGTCAATTTTACAAAAGGGGAAAATGGAATTAGCTGATTAAACATAGAATAAAAATGTCTAACACTATTAACTGAAAATTTTTCACTTAATTTGGAAGCTTGATAACCAGCATTTCCATTTAAATATAACCTATAGAAGACTTAGTATTTTCAGTTTTTTTAAATTCTCAGATGTAATTTTTTTGTAGGTGAAATAACCATATTGTAATTTTGCAAAATGTATGAGTAATCTTTTCTTTTTTATAACCCAGGCAGTGAGTTAGTATTCTGTACCAAGAAACAAATACACATGTTTGGCTGCTTAAAAAACCTCCATTATTTACTTTAAACTTGGGGTTCATCTAAAATGCCAGAAAAAGGGTTATATTGCCAAAGTTAATTTTGTTTTGTCATAAACAAAGTGGTTAATCTAAAAATTATTGATTGATATTCTCCTTCTTTTAACTCTTTTAGGACTCAATACTTAAAGCAAAACTAATTTATCTAGGTGTTCTACGGCACAAAATTAATTCTTCTGGGACTGTTTCAGGCCAAGCCTCATTATGGAAGGGTTCTCTTACTGAACTAGCCCAATTCTTTCTGGGTTACTTTTTAAAAATTATCTACAACCTAGAACTTAACCCTTAATATACTACAGAATTGACCTATATTATACTTATTAGGTCATTTCATGGTTTCAGGGACACATAAAGATGAATTTGTTGATACTGCCTTGATGCTGTTAAATTAGGCCATTGTTTGCATAAGTTAGAGGGATTTTTTATGATTCATATATAAGAGTTGCAGTAGTCATTACATTTTTTTCCTCTCTGCCTTAGTCTATGCCACCTTAAGCATAGTCCCGACCCTGTCTTTTCTCAATTATAACTAAGTGGCGAATTGACTCCTCTGCCCGAATGTTCAAATAGTTGCTTGATCACTCAGCATATGTGACTGATTTTGTTTTTGCTTGAACATATGAGCTGTTTTGGTGTTCCTGTACATACATAGAGTTCAAGAGTGTAATTAAAAATCTTCAGTTATTTGTTAAAGCTATAAAAGTCATTTAGCATGGCTTAAATTTTTTCTTATGTGTGTTAATTTTTTAAATTTTAGTACAAAATATTATTGGGTAATAGTCTGCATTGGGTTGGGAATGTAGCTCAGCAGTAGAACCTTACATATGTGAGGCCTTGGATTTGAGTCTGGACACACACATACACACACACACACACACACACACACACACACACAAAGCCAACTTTCTTCTAAGGACCAACTTTTTTGTTGACTTTTTTTTATCTGTTATATAGTGGTTTGTAAGAATTTTCTACTGGAGAATTCCTTGCATTATAAGTTTCTTTTTGCTCATAGTAGGCATTTCACCTAATGAAAACCCCCTTTTTAAAACAAAATATTAAAAAAATTAATTTATAGTGTTTTGCTACTGGTTTACAATTTTTGGAGTTCAGCAGCACATATCTTTGTGTGTATAAGAATCACTGCTCCCATCACCAAAGTTTGGGCACCAGTACATCATCAGACTGACTCCCAGGTGACCACTTTATTTGAAAAGTCTAAGAATTTTTTATTGTGTTTTATTAGCTTATTTGCTTTCACCACATTTTAAAAATTATCTTATTCATTAAGACAGTATGAAAATATCTTTGGTACTATATATGTATTTGACATAATTATACCATATAATACATAATTTGGGATAATATAGTATATAATTATATACAATGTATAAATATGTAACTCACAGGTCTTATATATTTATCCTCATCACACTCATATACGCATATGTAGTTTGTGTGTACAGTATATGTGTGATGAGATATGCTTTCTTGGTATAGTGAGCAGTCTCTGTCCAGTGAGGCCTCCACAGAGAATCATGGTGGTAGACTTGAGTGTAGTAGATATATTGATGATGGAAAAGCAATAATTTAGACTTCAGTTGGTTATTTGATCTATATGCTAATAAACTACTGCCTTTCCTCTCACTGACAAGAACTGACAGATTTCTATTAAATTATTAAATTCACTCTCTGACATAGATGTACCAACAGAAGGTGCTGCAGTTATGTTGTTAAATCTAATTCATTGATGTAAGCTCATTTTGTCTGAAATGCAATAACAATTGCTAAGTTTTTCTAATGTAGAATTGCCTCAAATCAATTATTCTATGTGATTGATAAACCACTCCAAATAACATGATTAATAAGGAAACATTTAGGTAATTTTGTGGGACTTGGTAGAGAAACCTTGTGATTTACATAAAGTTAAATGCTGGCAATACCTAGATGGCTTTTTGTTTTAAATGGGGTAAATTACAAAAAATTAAGTTTTGTAAGAACTAGATTGGCTAATGTGTTTAATTTATATGTAAAATGCTTTAATAGAAACTGTTACCTTGTAAAACAATTCTTAGCAATGTACTTCAGTTATAATTCTCTTATAAAATGCAATTAAACCTAATCTAATAATTTATTCCCCCTTAATCTAGAGGTAGAATGAAAACTAACATTCTTTATTTACTTTTTGGACATTAATGAATAACTTTCTCCCAACAATTTTAATATATTCTCAATCAGTGCAGATGTATTTTAGTTCAAATGAATTTTTATTGTAACATTATTAATTTGAAGTATCATAATATTTTGAATTATTAACTTCATAATATACATAAGGCACAGATTTGATCCCACAGAGAATCAATGGCCTAACTCATACTTTTAGTTAATTTAAAAAATTGAGTTAATATTAATTTGCATGACCATATGTGTTTTTCCTGTATCTTGTGTCTTCTGTTACCATATCACAAGCATTACCAAAGAATTTAGAATTGTAAGGGAACATTTTACAATCATTGTTCCTGCTATTATGCCTCTGGAAGGTCCTCAACAGTGAAAGAAAAACTTTTTTTTAAAAAAGCCCCTCCCCAACTTTTCAATTTTTTTAATTTTAGTTGGAAAATCCCTACTGAATGGGTTTAAAAAAAAAAGTAAGTGTATCCTGGGAACAAACTGTCCAGGATTTTGGACTGGGAACTTCAAACGAAGCTGGTAAAGGACTCAAATGCGTAAGTGGAAACTCTGAGGAAGCTGGCAGCCAGGGCCTGGAAATCAGGCCGTCATTTGGGCTCTCCTCCACCAAGCTCAGCGGGTGCGAGTACAAAGCCCTGCGCTGGCACCGCCAGGAGTCCCACTTCGCCTCTCAGGAACTCAGTCCAGAGAGATTCCCACCATCTGTTTCCTCCACTATCACCCAGAGGATACTGGTGCTAAATCACAGGGAATAAAAATAGCCCTCGAAACCTCGTTCCAAACAAACGAGATGGGGTGGCTTTTTCACAGTGGTTTTAGCTTCTCTTCTTTTTTTTTTTTGGTGGTTTTTTGAGTCACACCCGGCAGTGCTCAGGGGTTACTCCTGGCTTCATGCTCAGAAATTGCTCCTGGCAGGCACGGGGGACCATATGGGACGCCGGGATTCGAACCGAAGACCTCCTGCATGAAAGGCAAATGCCTTACCTCCATTCTATCTCTCCGGCCCCTTAGCTTCTCTTCTTAATTCTAAAGTAGTTGATGAATGCATACGTTATTATTTGGCTACGGTGGGTTAGAGTGAATCAAAACGTGAAGCAAAATCTTTGTTATTTCTAGTGATCTGAAGTAACCCACCACCACCTAGAGTGTTGGATGTTAAAATTTGAATCACGGAGGTGGATGAAAATTGATCTAAAAATAATCTATCACAGTGCTTAAGCTTTACTTAAGACATAAAAATGTATCTGTAAACAAACAAACCCTCTCAAACCTTGCAAGTTTCTTATTGTATTATTGTCAGTTGTCAGTAGACTAATGAGGTTTTTCTGCATTTTTAGTTGCAGGGAATTTTATGACTAGCATCTTAAGATTTAATGCCAAGCAAGAGTCTCTAAGGTTATATTTCTCATAGAAGTAAGGGTTTCTTAGGTTTCTTAGAACTGTTGTAATTTGATATTAAGTTATGACTTCAGATTTTTTCAACAAAAACAGCAGCTTTAATAGATGAGATTAGCAAGTGGTGAAAAGTTCAAAGCATTTAATGGAATTGAGCTACTAAATTAGCATTGACAATTTTTAGTGGCTATCTTAAATATACATTATTGTCATGAAAGAATTAGTCCAATTAAATCTTTACATTTGGAAGATGCCCAGTCTGACCTTGTTCCACTTGATGGGAAAAGAGAGAGGATCTTTGGGCTTACTTAAACTCGGTGCTTAATCAACAGGTTTTGGGGACCTCTTCCCTACTGTTTGAAAAGGAGAAGAAACCCAAAGATATTTTATGGTGCCACTTATAAATACAAATAAATAAAGAACTTATCTTAAAAGTCATATATTGCAAATAAAAACAATAGAATAAGAAAATAACAAATAGGAGAAACAGCAATAGGTGGGCAGTTTACTCACTTTTTCTTACTCCAACCATATATATTACTGTGTATACAGGACACATTAGATACAAAAGTCTTTTTTTACTACACCCAGCAGTATTTGGAGGTTATTCCCTGTTTTGTGCTGGGGATGGGAATGGGTGAGTTGCTGTGCTTGGGAATAAACCCTAGGCCCCTCTGTGCAAAGCATATATTCTAGTCCTGTGATTTATTTCCTTGGATCGCAGCCATATACTTAGGAGCTGAAGCAATTACATTGGAGTTAATATTATGCTTTACTTACAATATTAAAAATTAATAAAATAAAACTACTAGAAAAAACCAAAAACTTATGCAAATATTCACGATGCAGTTAGTTTGGAATTTTGTTTCTGGAACACACCTGTGTGCTCAGGGCATATTCTGGGCTCTATGCTCAGGAATTACTCCTGATCTTTGGGGGACCATCTAGAATGTCAGGGATCCAATCTAGGTCAACTGTGTTCAGGGCAAGTATCCCTTATCTACGTACTATTGTTCCAGTCCTGAAAAGTATTTCTTAGACATCCACAGTACATTTTATCTTCCATTTATGTACCTTTATTATGATTAGAATATTAGTATCATTAAGATAAATGTAAGTTTTGCATTTTAGCTTAATTGTGCAAAGCTCCTGACATGGCTGATTACTTATATGTATCTTGAAATTTTGGGGTCATGACTCTGAAATGGGCTTGCAGAAGAGCTGCTTACTTCGAGGAGTCTGTCCCTTTGTCCTTCTCCCTTACCTTTGGAACTGAGGCCAGAGCATTTTTGCAAGAATGTTCACTAAAGGGGCCGGGCGGTGGCGCTAAAGGTAAGGTGCCTGCCTTGCCTGCGCTAACCTTGGATGGACTGCGGTTCGATCCCCCGGTGTCCCATATGGTCCCCCAAGCCAGGAGCAACTTCTGAGCACATAGCCAGGAGTAACCCCTGAGCGTTACTGGGTGTGGCCCAAAAACCAAAAAAAAAAAAAAAAAAAAAAAAAAAAAAAGAATGTTCACTAAAAAGCATTTTAGTTTTGCTTAGCTGATGTTGTTCTTATTAACCTATTGCAATATTTTATGATTTATTTTCCTAATCTAAGCATTGGACTCAGACATTTGGGGTCATTTATAGTAAAAAAAGAATTCCTTTGTGTAAGATATCTTTAGAGTTTGAGCAGTGTAATTAATATATTCCCCAGTTTTCCCTTCCATAAATAGAATAATCCAGTTCTTTAGACTGAATAATCCCATTCTCATTTATCAAATCCTTGGCTTTCTAAATTCTCCATGAATAGTGCACAAATTATTCATAACTATCTTTGAATATAGAGAACTCCAAAGGGAGCTGAGTGCTTTAGTGGGGTGCCATGAGAACTCGAGCAGGATGATGTCATTAATTTTTAAGGATTTATTAAAAATTTACTCTGTCAACAATGAGATACCACCTTACACCAGTGAGGATGGCACACATAAAAAATAATGGGACCAGGGGTCAGAGCAATAGAGCAGTGGTAGGGCATTTGCCTTGCATGTGGCTGACCCAGGACAGACCTGGGTTTGATCTCTGCCATGCCATATGGTCCCCTAAGCCAGGAGCAATTTCTGAGTGCATATCTAGGAGTAATCCCTAAGCATCACCGGGTGTGGCCCAAAATAAAAAAACAAAATAAAACAAAAAAGGAACCAATCTCTATTGGAGGGGATGTGGTAAGAAAGGAACTCATCCACTGCTGGTGGGATGCTGCCTGGCTCAATCCCTATGGAAGACAGTATAGAGGCTTCTCAGTAAGCTTAAAATTGAGTTGCCATATAATCCAGCAATTACACTCCTGGGTATCTATCCCCCAAGATAGAAAGACATTCATTTAAAATATATATGTACACCACTATCCATTGCAGCATTCAGCACAATAGACAATATTTGGAATCAACCTAGATGTTCAACAACAGATGAGTGGATCAGGAAGATGTGGTACCTATACACAATGGAATACTACGTAGCAGTAATAAATGATACAATCATGCAATTTGCAGCAACATGGATAAAACTAGAAAATATTACAGTAAATGAAGTAAGCCAGAAGAAGGATAAATACAGAATGATAGCATTTATTTGGTATATTTAGAATATATAACATATAATACTCCATGAAGAAACAATGTTATAAATGGTAGAAACATTGAATACCATACCTACCAGGATATAGTGAGGAGAAGCAATCAAATCTACTGGAAGAGGGGCCGGGTAGGTGGCGCTGGAGGTAAGGTGTCTGCCTTGCAAGCGCTAGCCAAGGAAGGACCGCGGTTCGATTCCCCGGCGTCCCATATGGTCCCCCCAAGCCAGGGGCGATTTCTGAGCACATAGCCAGGAGTAACCCCTGAGCGTCAAACGGGTGTGGCCCAAAAAACAAAAAAAAAAAATCTACTGGAAGAGGAGAAATACAAAGTCTCTACTATCTTTTATACTGTAAAGAAATAGGCAACAATAGAAACAGCTTTTTAGAGCGAACAGGTGTTCAATCAACTTCTGTCAGATCTGTGCAAGGCAAAAATCCTATTCAGTGTACTATTTCTTGGGACCAGGGTACTAAATTTTAAGAGCAGCAGCTATCAAATATGGCATAGAGGAAGGGCTAAAGTAGTATGAGGCCTTTTGGGGATGTGTAAGGAAGAAACAGGTTTCATTATTTTTGCACAAAATAAATGTTAAATGGAGACAGTGGGATCTTACAATTGGAAGCTAGCGAAAAACAGAGATCATTATTTTTATTTAACTAAATCAATGATGTTACTTGAGATCAGGTCTTTTTCTATTTTCTTTCTTTCTTTGTTTGTTTGTTTTTTTTTTTTTTTTTTGGGTCACACCTGATAGCACTCAGGATTTACTCCTGGCTTCATGCTTAGAAATCGCTCCTGGCAGGCTTGGGGGACCATATGGGACGCCTGAATTTGAACCGATGACCTTCTGCATAAAAGGCAAATGCCTTATCTCCATACTATCTCTTTTTTAAAGCTAAGTTAATTAGGTGATTACTATTCAGGAGGCTTATCAAGTAACACTAAATAATATTAAATGTGGCTGATAGAGACTATTTTCCCAAATAAACTGTCAAGCTGTAGAAAGTTCAATGCTCCATTCTTCAGTGTCCCTCAAGAATCAAGTGCAGTGCAAGTCATTCTGCCACTGGGACCATCTGCATCACCACAGTAAGTATGATCTCTGGTCCAGAGGCACTGCAACTAAAGATGTATAAGCCACAAAAATGCATGCCATTTTTTTTATATAATATATTTAAGCACCATGATTACAAGTATTGTAGTTAGGTTTCAGTCATAAGCATGTCATTTCTATGTGCAAACAGTGAAACAGAAGAGAAAGTAAGAAGCAAAATAACCTGAGCAACTCTCCCTAAAAAGCTCACCTAACAGCAATGATCCCATTTAGAATTACAATTCAAAAAAAAAAATCAAGTACTTGGGAACTAGTTTAACAGAGATGAAAGATTTATATGAAGTAAACTGTAAATCACCACTAAAAGAATTAAAGGAAGACATAAGAATATATGGGAATACATTTCATGGATGGAAGAATTTATATAGTCAAAATGACAATCCTACCTAAAGAACTACATAGATTTGATGCAGTCTCAAGACCCATGACATTTTTTTTTTGGGTTGCACCCGGCAATGCTCAGGGGTTACTCCTGGCTCCACAATCAGAAATTGTTCCTGGCAGGCTCAGGGGACCATATGGGATGCCGGGATTTGAACCGATGACCTTCTGTATGAAAGGCAAATGCCTATCTCCATGCTATTTCTTCTGCCCCGACATTTTTTATTTTTTAAAGACTAACCAAATGCTGTAGAAATTTTTGTGTTTTGTTTCATTTTATTTTGAGATCACATCAAATACTGCTCTGAACTTATTTCTGGATCTGCTTTCAGAGGTTACTCTTTGATGTGCTAGGGGGATTGTAAGTGGTGTCATGTAGGCTACATGCAAGGCAAGCACCTTGTCTAGTGTACACTCTCTCCACCCTCAAGTGCTATTGAACTTTATGTGGAGTAATAAAATCCTCTGAATAGCCAAAGCAATCTTAGAAGAGAGAAGGTGGATAGTTTCTCTTTTCCCCAGTCTCTTAGAACAGAATAGAATTGAGAACCCAAAGACAAACCATCAGGTATATTGGCAGCTAATCTTTAACAAAGGTGTAAGGAGTAGGAAATGGAACAAGGAATGGCTCTTCAACAAGTAGTGCTGGGAAAGCTATTAAGTCACATGTTAAAAAAAATAAACATAGACCTTGCTTCTCCACTCCTCTACAATTCTTGGCAGACACCAATCTGATCAAACTCCAGGTATGCCAGTATTTGCTCTGATAACACCAGGACTTTTTTTGAAGTGAGTGTGAGCATCCCCCATCTCTGCATTCTCTTATTTGAATTCCTGAACTTTATTTGTTTGATGTTGTCACCCACATTCGAACACATCAATTTAGATGTCAATATGTAGCTGAGGTCACTTAATGTTCTGAAACAAATGAAGTAACAGAATGGCCAGCTAACAACATTAGCTTACTAAAACCTTCTGCCAAGGATTTAAGACCTCATTGGAGATAACAATAATTTCCACAAATTTGTTTGCTGCTGTATTTCTTCTTGTTTTTCTTCTCTTCTCTTCCTTTTCCTTTTTTTCCTATTCTTTTTACAAATAATCTTGCTCCCACTTATCTGGAAACAAATGTATATAGCTAACTATGTCAATTATGTATGCATGTTATTTAAATAAAGTAAATAAAAAAGTGAGCATAGGCCCTTATCTCAGACATGCATAAAACTCATCTAAAATGAATTAAGGAACATTAATATTAGACCTGATTATAAATTATATTGAGAAAAACTTTGGCATAAAATCTTCATGATATTGAATCTAGAGCCATCTTAAATGATTCAGTGCTATTAGCCAAAAAAGTGAAAGCAAAGATAAACAAATGGGACTACATCAAACTTAGAAATGTCTTCACTTCAAAAGAGACATCCTACAGACTGGGGGAATATATTTGTCCACTACTTATCTGACAAAGGGTTAATATACAAGATATATAAAGTACTTGTAAAAATTAACAAGAAAAAGCCCCAATCAACCCTATCATGAAATGGGAAAAAGATGTACAGAAACTTCCTCAAAGAAGTCAAGGGATGGCTAATGGTTACATGAAAAAATGCTCTATCTCACTTATCAGAAAAACAAAAATTGAATTAATTAGATATCATCTCATATCAGTAAAACCTGCACCTAATACCAGGAACAAAAACAACCAATGTTGGCATAAATGTGAGGAAAAAGGAATTCCCATCCACTGCAGATAGATATGCTAGTGGGCTCAACCTTTTGAAAAGCATTATGGAAAGTTCCAAAAACTAAGAATTGAGTTCCATCTCATGCAGAAATTGCACTTTTTGACATCTAACCCAAGGGCTCCACAACTCTATTCAGTAAATACATTAGTACTTCTATATTCACTGCACTGTTATTCATAATAGCCCAAATCTGGAAGCAACCCAAGCCACTGTCCTTAAACAGATGATTGTATATATATGTGTATACATACATACATACACACACATACATACATATAAGTGGAATACTACTTGGCTATAGAAAAGAGCAGCAATTTGCCTCTAAGTGGGGTTGGATAGATATGGAGAGAATCATGCTGAATGAAATAATTCAGAATTTGTGGGACAGACACAGAATGATCTATTATATAGGATATAAAAACATAATAAGGGAACAACAAATGGCCAAAAGCAATAGAGCCTGAGAACTGGTTCAAGAACAAGGGCTTACCATGGTTGGGGACAAGGCTGAGTTGATTGGGAAAAGTCTGTTAGAGTCTGGTAGTGTGGTGTTGGAACTATGATATGAGAACTATGCAACCTATTTAACAGCATTGTAAATCACAGTGCATAAATGAATAAAATAAAGATGTGGAAGCCCTGTGGACAGGAGGGCTACTATTTTTTGTTTGTTTATATTTTTGTTTATTTTGGGTCACACCCAGCAATGCTCCTAGGTTACTCCTGATTCTGTGCTCAGAAATTGTTCTTGGCTAGCTGGGTGGGACCATATGGGATGCTGGAATTTGAATCCGGGTCTGTCCCGGTTCCGCCACATGCAAGAAAATGCCCTACCTCTGTGCTATCGCTTCTGCCCCAGGAAGGCTACTCTTGATGAGAACACAAACCAGCAGCAGTGCCTTTGGGTAAACACAAAGACCAGAACATGGTGAGCACCACAGCAAGTTGTAAGGGGCTTACAGTGAGCCTGCCAGCAAGCACCAAAAATTAGTGTGGCTTCCATAGAAACCTCAACCAAAATGTATGAACATCACAGCCAAGCATATGTGTGACCTTTGGACATTTTAGCAACAACTGTAACAAAGGGAAGTGAAAACATTAGGGCCCCCTGGATGGTGGCACCTTGCCTGCCTTATAGTACTGGATCCAGGAGTGAGACCTTTGGCATCACCCCACATGCTGCATGTGATCCAGGTGGTCTCTAAGGCCCTGATTTTGTGTGATTCCCTGCACTACACAAAATATGTTTGAAATCAGGTGCTAAACCCCTCTCTGAACAATTACAAATCAGGGAAGGGGGAAATGAGTAGTGAAGAATAATGAAGACATGGGCAACCTTTCATCGTGCTTTTTAATTATTTAGTAATCATGGTGTTAGCAGAAATAAATCTAAAAGCACTTCTTGGATGTTCACCTCCATTTGAAATATTCAGGTAAAGGCAGTGGATCTGGGTGCCGGATTGATGTTTTCCAGCTGTGGATCCATTGTGAAATGGTTGGCATTACTCTTGCAGGAGACCATGAAAGAATAAAAAATCTGCAAAACATGATGAAGAGATAAAAAAAAAGTGAGAAATAAAAAGGGAAGGAAAGAATTCTGTGATGTTTCATAGTGGAGAGAACAAAGAAGTGCCTGACACCAAAGAGTGCAGGTAAAATCAGTTCTGACAAAAAGGCTCTTCTGACAAAAAGCAAACAGGCTCAGTTTTATTGGAGTCACTGGGAAGGTCTTGCACAGGAAGCCTTTTGGTTCTGCAATTCTCCTGTCTTAGGAGAAAGAGTGTGAACCTGGCAGAAGTGGCTTAAGAGAATGGTGCTACAGAAAGATGGATTGTGGTGCAAGAGAAGCAGTTGGATGCTGGTGTGCTGGCCATTTCAGGCATATTCTCTTAGTGTGTGCTCAGTATCCTTTTGGGAACAAACCAACCTGATGGTGATCATCAATGGCCTGACCTCTGATTTCTGAGATCATCCCCAAATTCCTGGTATCTCAGATCAGGTAGCTGGAGTCTCCTAGTTGGGGATTTGATTGGCTGTGAATGATTCAGCTCTGGTAGCTAAATGTAAATTGCCCTGAGTTGTCTGCTTTATGTCCCTGAGACTCAAGGGGAGGAGAGGGCTGAGGGTTAGTGCTCACATTAGTGCTGAGGCTTTTCTAAAGTTAATTTTTATATGTTGATATATTTGAAACTTTCTAAAATTTTCCAGTTTTTTTGGGGGGGCATACTTTGCCATGCTCAGGGCCTACTGCTGGCTCTGTGCCTAAGAATTATTCCTGGTAGGGTTCAAGGGACCCAAAAGTGGTTGACTGCTGCCATGCAAATCAAGTACCTAATGCATAAACTCTTCTTTCTCCAGCCCTCCTCCTAAGTTCTATTTTTTATAGTAACTATTTAAGCACCATGTTTACAAACTTTTTCATAATTGAGTTTCAGTCTTACAATGAGCATCATCCTTCACCAGTGTACATTTCCTGAACTGATGTCCCCAGTTTCACCCTCCACCCCGCCTGCCTCTTGGCAGACATTTTACTTCTCTTTCTCTCTCTCTCTCTTCCTTTTGTTCCCCTCTTTTGACAATGTGGTTTGTATTGCTGTTAATGAAGGGGTTATATGTTATGCATATCACTTTATTCCCTTAGCCCCCTGTTTTTGTCCAGAGTGTCCAGCTCTAACTTTTCTTGTCATAGAGATCCCTTCTTTGCCCTAACTGCACTGATCCATTATTTGTGGCAAGCTTCCTACTATGGACTGGTCCTCTTGACTCTCTATTGTCTCTGGATATTATTACTATACTATTTTTAATCTTTCTTATATCCCACAAATGAGTGAAATTATTCTATGTCCATTCCTCTCCCTCAGACTCATTTCACTCAGCATAATGATCTCCATATCAATCTATTTATATAAAAGAAAATGTCATGACTTTATTTTTTCTAACCACTGCGTGGTATTCCATTGCGTAGATATAGGAATGCAGAGAGCTTTACTGCATGGTATTTTTTGGTTCCTATGGTATATACTTAGGAGTGGTATTGCTGGATTATATGAAAGTTCAATTTCTAGTTTTTTGAGGAATAGCCATATTGTTTTTCAAAAAGGTGGGAACAGTCTACATTCCCACCAACAGTTTATGAGTGAATGAGAGTCCCTTTCTCCTGCACTCTTTCTCCTGCATTCTTGTTCTTTGTGCTAGCCTCTGTGGTGTGAAATAATATCTCATTAATTTTTTTGTTTTTGTTTTTGTGTCACACCCAGCAGCACTCAGGCATTACCCCTGGCTCTATGCTCAGAAATTGCTCCTGGCAGTCTTTTTGTTTTTGTTTTTGTTCTTGTTTTTCGGGCCACACCCATTTGATGCTCAGGGGTTACTCCTGGCTAAGCACTCAGAAATCGCCCCTGGCTTGGGGGGGGGACCATATGGGACACCGGGGGATCAAACCACAGTCCTTCCTTGGCTAGTGCTTGCAAGGCAGACACCTTGCCTCTAGCGCCACCTCACCAGCCAGCTCCTGGCAGTCTTGGGGGACCATATGGGATGCTGGGATTTGAACCACCATCCTTCTGCAAATGCTTTACCTCCATGCTATCTCTCCGGCCCCAATATCTCATTATTGTTTTGATTTGTATCTCCCTCTCCCGGATGATTAGTGATGGGGAACATTTTTTTATGTGTTTTTTGATCATCTGTATTTCTTCTTTGAAGAAATATCTGTTTATTTCTTCTCTCCATTTTCAGATAGGGTTAGATTTTTTCTTGTTAAGTTCTATTAGTGCTTTGTATATTTTAGAGATTAAAACCTTACCTGATGGGTTTTAGTGAATAGTGTCTCCCATTTTGTGGGCAGTCTTTATATCCTAATCAATGTTTCCTTTGAGGTGCAGAAGCTTCTCAGTTTAATTTAGTCCCATTTGTTTATCTTTGCTTCCACTTGCTTGGCCAGTAGTGTTTCATCCTTGAACATACTTTAGCTTCAATGTCATGGAGTGTTCTGCCAATATTTTCCTCTATGTACCTTATGGTTTTAGATCTAAGATCAAGGTATTTAATCTATTTTAATTAGACCTTCATGCATGACGTTAAAAAAGGTTTGAGTTCACTTTTTTTTTTGCATGAAGTTGAGCAGTTTTCCCAGAACCACTTATTGATGAGGCCAGTCTTTTTTTTTTTTTTTGGTTTTTGGGCCACACCCGTCGGTGCTCAGGGGTTACTCCTGGCTGTCTGCTGAGAAATAGCTCCTGGCAGGCACAGGGGACCATATGGGACACCGGGATTTGAACCAACCACCTTTGGTCCTGGATCGGCTGCTTGCAAGGCAAACACCGCTGTGCTATCTCTCCGGGCCCGAAGTCTTGCTCCACTTTGTATTTCTTGCCTTTTCATCAAAGATTAATTGATAATAACCTGTGGGCCCAGTTCTGAATACTGAAGTTTATTCCATTGATCTGAGGATTTTTCTTTATTTCAACACCACACTGTTTTAATGAGTACTGCTTTATAGTACATTTTAAAGTTGGGAAAGGTGATTCCTCCCATCTTTTTTCTTTTTTTGCCAAGGATTGCAGAAGTTATTCATGGACATTTATTGTTCCAAATGAATTTTGAGAGTGTTTGATCCATTTCTTTGAAAAATGTCATGAATTTTTTAAATAGGGATTGCATTAAATATGTACAATGCTTTGGGAAGTATTGCCATTTTAATTATGCTAATCAACTGATCCATGATCATAGTATATGTTTCTACCTCCTAGTATCCTCTTTTATTTCTTGGAGCAGTGTTTTGTAGTTTTTTTTTTTTTTTTTTTTGTATAGGTAATTTCACCTCTTTAGTTAAATTTTATGAGGCACAATTGTGACTGGTATTATTTTTAATATATTTTTCTTCTTTTCTGTATTTGGATATAGCAAAGCCTTGGACTTTTGTTTATTAACTTTGTAGCCTGCCACTTTACCTTATAAGGTTATTGTTTCTAGAAGCTCTTTTTGTAGACTCGATAGTATTTTCTAGATATAGTATCAGTGAGAGCTTGACTTCTTCCTTCCCTATCTGGATGCCCTTGATATATTTTTCTTGCCTAATTGTTATGGCAAATATGTCAAGTGCTATATTGAATAGTAGTGAGAGGGGAAACTTTGCCTTGTGCCAGATCTTAAGAGGAAAGGCTTTTAGTTTTTCCCTATAGAGAAATGAGCAATGAGTTTGTGGTAAATGGGCTTGACAATATTGAGAAAAGTTCCTTTAATTTCCATCGCTTGCAAGTGAATGAGTGTTGGACATTGTCGGATGCTTTCTTTGAATCTATTGATATAATGATATGACTGTTGTTTTTCCTTTTATTTATATGGTATATTATATTGATGACCTGTGTATGTTAAACCATCCTTGCATCTCTGGAATGAATCCTACTTGGTCATGCTTTATAACCTTCTTGATTAGTTGTTTGTTTCTATTTGATAGTATTGTGTTGAGCATCTTTGCATTGATGTTCATCAGAGAAATTGGCCTATAATTTTTTTTTGGTGGCATCTGCTTTTGGTCTCAGAATGATGTTAACTTCATAGAAACTGTTTGGGAATGTTTCTGTTTCTTCATGTTCCTGGAAGATCCTGAGAAGAATTGGTAGTAGGTCCCCTTAAAGGTTTGAAAGAACTCACTAATGAATCCATCTAGGTCTCGAATTTTGTTTTTCAGAAGCATTTTGATTATCATTTTCAATCTTCTCAATTGTGATAGGTTTGTTCAGGTATTCTAGATCAACTTGGTTCAAACTTGGGAGGTTATAGGAATTCTAAAATTTCTTCCAAATTCTCTTGCTTTATGGCATAAAGATTCTCAATGTAATTATTTAAATTTATGTAATATCTGTAGTGATATATCCCTTTTCTTTTCTTTTTAAAAATAATATGTTTATTTAAATACCGTGATTACAAACATGATTGTAGTTGCGTTTCAGTCATAAAAAAGAACAGCTCCTTTCACCAGTGCAATATTTCCATCACCAATGTCCCCATCTCCCTCCCCCATGCCTGTATTTGAGATAGGCTTTCTACCCTTTTCTTTTTCTTTCTTTCTTTCTTTCTTTCTTTCTTTCTTTCTTTCTTTCTTTCTTTCTTTCTTTCTTTCTTTCTTTCTTTCTTTCTTTCTTTCTTTCTTTCTTTCTTTCTCTTTCTTTCTTTCTTTCTTTCTTTCTTTCTTTCTTTCTTTCTTTCTTTCTTTCTTTCTTTCTTTCTTTCTTTCTTTCTTTCTTTCTTTCTTTCTTTCTTTCTTTTTCTTTCTTTCTTTCTTTCTTTCTTTCTTTCTTTCTTTCTTTTTCTTTCTTTCTTTCTTTCTTTCTTTTCTTTCTTCTTTCTTTCTTTCTTTCTTTCTTTCTTTCTTTCTTTCTTTCTTTCTTTCTTTCTTTTCTTTCTTTCTTTCTTTCTTTCTTTCTTTCTTTCTTTCTTCTTTCTTTCTTCTTTCTTTCTTTCTTTCTTTCTTTTCTTTCTTTTTCTTTTCTTTCTTTCTTTCTTTCTTCTTTCTTTCTCTTTCATTCTTTCTTTCTTTCTATCTTTCTTTCTTTTCTTTCTTTCTTTCTTTCTTTCTTCTTTCTTTTTTGTGGTTTTTGGGTCACACCCGGCAGTGCTCAGGGGTTATTTCTGGCTCCAGGCTCAGAAATTGCTCCTGGCAAGCACAGGGGACCATATGGGGCGCCGGGATTTGAACCGATGACCTCCTGCATGAAAGGCAAATGCCTTACCTCCATGCTATCTCTCCAGCCCCTTTTATTTTGCTTTTTTAAAATTTTATTTATTTATTTTTATTTTTATTTTATTTTTTCTACCCTTTTCATTTTAGATTCTGTTTATTAATTTTCTCTCTTTTTAGTGAGTCTTGCTAGTAGTTTATCAATATTTTTTTTTCAAAGAACCAACTCTTTCATTGATCTTTTGGGTTGTTTTATTTTGTGTTCAGTTTCTGCTTTTAGTTTTGTTATTTAGTTTAGTTACTTAGTTTTGTTATTTCCTTCTACCTGCCTACTTTTGTCTGATTTTGATGACCCCTTTTCAATTTGTTAAGCTGTGCCACTAAGTTATTTATATAGGTCTTTTCTTCCTTCCTGATGAATGCTTGCAAAGCTATAAATTTTCCTCTTGGTACCACTTTTGCTATGTCCCACAAATTCTGATAATTTGTGTCTTTTTAAATATTTTTTCTTTTTCTTCTTCTTCTTCTTCTTCTTCTTCTTCTTCTTCTTCTTCTTCTTCTTCTTCTTCTTCTTCTTCTTCTTCTTCTTCTTCTTTTTGTGGTTTTTGGGTCACACCCAGCAGTGCTCAGGTGTTACTCTTGGCTCCATGCTCAGAAATTGCTCCTGGCAGGCACGGGGGACCATAAGGGATGCCAGGATTCGAACTGATGACCTTCTGCATGAAAGGAAACGCCTTACCTCCATGCTATCTCTCCGGCCCCTTAAATATTTTTCATGTTTTATATATATATATATATATATATATATATATTAAAATTATTTATTTAAAGAAAATGCATCACATAGTTGACATAACTGTTCATAATACATTTGTTTTAGGAATACCAAAGGCAACATGATTAAAAAATAGAAGAAATAATTTGTGTCTTATTTGTTTATTGTTATCTGTTTTGTCTTATTTGTTTCCAAGAATCTTTTAATTTACCATTTGACTTTATCTTTGACTCACTGGTTACTCAGCAATGAGCTGTTTAATTTCCAAATGTTAAGTTATTTCTCTGTTTCTGTTTGTAATTTAATTCTATTTTGGCTCATCATGGTCAAAGAAGATAGTTGATATAATTTCTATTCTCTTAATTCAATGGGGGTATGTTTTGTGGACCAGCATGTGGTCTATCTTGGAGAGTGTCCAAAGTGCATTGGAGAAGAAAGTGTATTCAACTTTTTGGGAATGAGAAACCCTATAGCTTCATTCAAAGCTAGTACATATCTTTATTGAGTTTAGCCTGATTGATCTATTAAGAGGTGACAAGATGATGTTGAAGTCTTCCACTACTATTGTGTTGCTATTGAAGTCTTTCTTCAAGTCCATTAGTAGCTATTTTAAACATTTTGCTAGCCCCTCTTTGGTTACATATATGTTTAGATATGTGATTTCTTCCTGATGTACATATCCCTTGTAATGACCCTTTATGTTTCTTATAACCTTTTTCTTTTTTTTTATTAAATATATTAAAATTTTTTTTTATTTTAAATTATGAGAACAAAGATGCAAAGAAAGAGGACAAGGTAAAGTTACAGTGGAAGGACAATCACCCATAACATAATTCTCAGGAGAAGTCCCCTTGCTGATATCTTAACTTTGAACTTTCAGCCAAAGAACATTAAGATAAATAAAACAGAATCCATGTACAATTACTTTGTCCCTCAAGTCCGCAGATTGTAACACATTATAATATTTCTTAACAGCACACAAGGCAATCTAAAGCCATAAAATTTATGTAACTCCTTAAACATTAGAGGCATAGTATTTTTTACATTTCCATGTACATGCATATTAGCTTAAGTTAACCTCAAATTTTAAGTGTTTTTTTTTTTTTTAAGGATTAGAGTCAAAGGAGCACAGTAAAAACGGTGTTAGAGTGGCAATTGTTGTTTGCATAGGCCCACCAAAATATGAGAGGCATGGAAAGGAATAACCTTGGCCTAAATACAAAGAGATCCTACCCCTGAAGTTTCCTGGCATAAGACCAACTCTAGGCTCCAGGCAAGTTATTGTCCAATCCAAGACATTGTCCGTAGTGCCAACACACTTTTCACACAGTCTATGTTGTTGGTATCATGTTTCTGTATTAAAGATCCTGGAATCTGCATATCCTACATTGAAGTCATGATGTGGAGCGTCTTCTCGTTTCACCTCACCATTAAAGGGCAATGCACGAAACCCTGTCCTGTAAGCAGGTTGTTGTTGTTAAGTCTTCTCAGTGTTTTTTTTTTTTTTTTTTTTTTTTTTTTTTGTTTTTGGGCCACACCCGGTAACGCTCAGGGGTTACTCCTGGCTATGTGCTCAGAAGTTGCTCCTGGCTTGGGGGATCATATGGGACACCGGGGGATCGAACCGCGGTCGGTCCAAGGCTTGCGAAGGCAAGGCAGGCACCTTACCTTTAGCGCCACCGCCCAGCCCCAAGTCTTCTCAGTGTTAAGGGAAGTCTCTTTTGAGCAGGTCAATGTCTGAGCAGTGGTAGAGGATTGCTTCCAGGTGATGTTATAGACAAACCTGGATGTTTCATGGATGGCTTCCCTGGTTCAGGGGTGAATGGAAAATACCCTTTCTTCTGAGGCCTGTGCCAGGTCATTATGTCAATGTTCAGGGTGTAATGTCCCTTTGCACTACAAGATTTGTGTATTCCAATCTCCATTAGATAGGATCTTATTTTTATGTATAGTATTTTCTCATTTTAATGTGCCTACGCAAAAAAGGAGCAATGCCACATGGTGTTATTGGTGCATATGGGGGACATAAGAACAAGTCCAATAATCCCCATGACATGGTTCAATCATAAGCATTAAACTGGGGGACTCTTTCACCAAAATTCCTTGTTGAACAGCTCTTGTCTGGCCGCCTAGGCTGCCACCCCAGAAGGCCTGGAGGCCGGGGGCAGAAGAGGGGAAGTCTGGGAGCCTATCAAGGCTCCCAGCACACCCAAGTTAGGGAGAAGGCCTTCCACATGGGGTCTCCCCCAACCCCATGCCGGCTACAGCTAGCCTCCAGCTCAAGAGAGGATCGAAAGAGAGCCGGAAGCCAGGATCTGCCAGCCCTACACCCTGTGCCCTTTCCTCCTTAGAGCTGAGGGAAGGGCGGGGAAAGCTTGGGACCCCATCCAGGAGGGACCCCCCCGACACCCACCTTGTCTGGTCACCTGGGCTGCCACCCCAGAAGGCCTGGAGGCTGGGGGCAGAAGAGGGGAAGGCTGGGAGCCTATCAAGGCTCCCAGTGCACCCAAGTTAGGGAGAAGGCCTTCCACATGGGGTCTCCCCCAACCCCATGCCAGCTACAGCTAGCCTCCAGCTCCTAAATATACTTTATTTAAGTAACATGATCATATTTGGGTTACAGTCATAACCAGAACACCCCCCTTCACCAGTGCAACATTACCCCCTCCCCCCTTCCCACCCCCTGCCTGTATTCGACACAGGCATTCTACTACAGTAATTTGTTTTTAAGTTCAGTAAGTTGTATTTTTTTCCTTAAAGAATAAGAGTAAAAAAATATAGTAAAGGTGTGATAGTGGCAATCGCCAAAGTTTGCATAGGTCCAGAAAAATGGAGAAAATGGAAAAAAAGTAATCCTTGACCTGATTACAAAAAGGCCTCACCCCAGAAGTTTATTGGCATAAGACAGTCTCTCTTATAACCTTTTTCAGTCTGAAGTTTATGCTATCTTATATTAGTATGGCCATCCAAGGCATTTTTAAGTGGTTGTTTGCTTGAAAGATTGTCTTCAAACCTTTGACTTTAAATCTGTGTTCGCTCTGATTATTCAAATATGTTTCTTGCAGACAGAAAAGTGTTGGAATCAATTTTTTGACCCATTCTGCAACTCTGTGTCTCTTGATTGGAGAATTTAGTCTATTGACATTGAGAGATTTTATTTTTTTTTGGTTTTTGTGTCATCTTTCTCATCCTAAATTCTTATAATTTTATTTATTTATTTAATTAAAATTGAATTATTTAAAGAAAATACATCTCATAGTTGACATAGTTGATCATAATACATTTGTTTCCAGATAAGTGGAAGCAAAGTTATTGCAAAATATCAGAAAGAAAAAAATACAATGGAAGAGAAGAAAAAAAAGAAAAGAAAGTAAAAAGTACAGTAAACAATCTCATTTGTGAAAATTATTGTATCAACAGTGAAGTCATTAATACAATGGCATAAGGTTTACTAAACTCTTGTTGTTATATGTCCAGTCTGTTAAATTGGGGTGTTCCTTTAGGGATGACAGCCGCAAAGAAAGGAAGTTGTCCAGAAATTTAAATCTATGATAATAAAGAATTTTTATGAGCATACACTCAGCTAGCAGGGCATCCTGGAAGAAGCCCAATTTGAACATGGTGACTGCATTTATAGGTGTGGCTACAGTTCTTAGGCTTTCCTGGAAAAATAAAGATATGGGGGATGGTACCAAAACTTGTTCTGAAAACAAAACAAAACAAAACCCTGTATTAACAGTCCAACAAACAGCGTACTTGAGGTGTGGGCAGATTGGCATCCCTGCAGGAATCATAGAAGGTCAGTGATTGTGCGGGTATGGTTTCCCTGGGGTTGCTGCCTGCCACCTGCAGTTTGCAGTATTTGCCATATTTATTTTAACCCTGAAATGGATGGGTCAGCAAGAGGGATGTTGCAAAAGAAACAGATGAAGTCATGGGAGAAGGTGCATAAGGCCAGGGTGATTGAGCAGCCTCTTGCATTGAACTGTGTCAGCCAGCTAAGCTAAGCTGAACTGAGCTGCCACTTTAATTAGCCAGAGCAAACAGAATAAAGGTAAATCACTTAAAGGACAGGATTGCCATAGTTTAAAGGTACTTATATTAATTAAACCTAGATTTAATTACTAGGCTTAAGTCCATAGTGTGTCCCAAGTATGGGTGGGTTTTACAACTCAAAATGGGCATGAGGAGGAAAAGAAAAGCAGAGACTTACTTTTTTTTTGGTTTGGTTTTTAATTTATATTTAATTGTAATACATTATATTATGTACATTATTATATATAATACATAATATATTATATACATGGTGATCTTCAGGGGTTGGTGCTTAGGGATTGCTTTAAAGAGCTCCTTGGGATTGAACCTGGGCTTTCCATTCAAAGTATGCACCCTAGTCTTTGAGCCATTCCTCATAGTTTAGTTTTTTATTTTCTAATTTTATTTTATTTTCTGGGGTGCTTTCTAAGCAGTGTTCAAAGGTTCCCAGGGGTACTTCCTAGTGGTTCTCGGCCAAATGCAGGAGCCTGAAATGCGCTGTTGCTCAGGTGGGTCTTGCTGTGCTGGAGATTTTCAGGCTATCCTGGGGGGCTCCTGGGTTACTCAAGGTGCTATGGTTCTAGGAGTCATATTGGGGTCAGTGGCACACAGATTATATGCTTTTCTCCTGTGCTATCTCTTTATATTTAGGTTTGATTTTTGTTTAATACTTGATTATAACAGCTAAAAATATGTAAGTCAAAATGGATGAGGGTCGTGGCTCTCATTTCTGATTCCAGTATCTATAAAGGCTTTTTGGTTTCTTTTTATAAATACATTTTTAATTAACTCACAGTAAGATACACAATCACAAAGTAGTTTATGAATGAACTTTAGTCATTCAATATCCAACATCCATCCCTTCAGCAGTTTCCTTTTCCTGCCATCAGTTACCATCCAGACCTCTTCCAAGAATCAAATACAATACTTACCTGGCAGGGGAGATACTATGATCATGAAGGTGGTTTTCCCAGGGTGAGACTTATCCATTGCACTCCGGATGTACTGACTCCTGCAATTTCCCCAAATGTGGGAAACTCGACTGCATAATTTGTGGTAGTGGGGGACTGTGTTTGCGCTGTCCCCCGGGGAAAAAAAAATGAATCAAATACAGGGCTGGAGAGATTGCATGGAAGTAGGACATTTGCCTTGCATGCAGAAGGATGGTGGGTGGAATCCTGGCATCCCATATGGTCCCCCAAGCCTGCCAGGAGCAATTTCTGAGCTTAGTAACCCTTGAGTGCTGCTGGGTGTGACTCAAAAACCAAAAAACCAAAAAAAAAAAAAAAGAATCAAATATAGATGTCTACAAGTGATGAGGCAGACCATTGGGGGAAACAGTGATTTTGGGTGACTTGGCCCACCATCTCCTCCTGAGATGGCCAGCTTTGTGCTATGTGGGCTAGTGTAGCCCTAACCTTTAGGGGCTTGGTTTACATCTCGTTCAAGAAAAGAGTGAGTCTATGGAGCTGGCCTGGTTCCAACGTGGTGACTGTGGGTATAATTACAGATTCCAGGCTTCCCAGAAGAAGGGAGATACAGGGTTCCTTAAACTGGTCTGTGTGTACACAGCACATGTTCTCTGAAACCTCTTTATGGTTGGAACTTTAATAGAAAGAAATTCAGTTGGTTAATATTTGAGGTCAATAAAGAAACTGGATAAAAACGAAAGATTTCTGTTATGTTCTGAATCTAGATCAAGAAATAAAGTCATGCTAACAGAATCATGAGAAAACTGCCAATAAATAAACTCACTGTTTGGCTTCATGAAGAATAATCCTCTTTTTATTCCTAACACCCACTTATGCTCAGGGCTTACTTTTGGTTCTGAGCTCAGGGATCACTATTGACAGGGCTCCAGGGGCCATATAGGATGCTGAAGATCTCACCTAGGTTATTTGTGTGCAAGACAAGCATCCTACCCACTATATTATTGCTCCAGGCCCTGATGGATGATTATTAACCATTTACATTTCCTTTATCTTTTCACGATTTGAAATTAAAATATTTACAAATTGTACCCTCTCAATAATAAAAAACAAGGTATATTTATTAAGAACAAACCACACTGAGGCTTGGGATGTGGCTCAGTGCTAGAGCACACATCTTGCATATGGAAGACACTGGGTTTGATACCTGTCTAGTCCTTCAGTGCAGCGTTTTTGGGTGTGGCTCCACAATAATAAAAACAAAAGTAGGGGCCTGAGAGATAGCACAGTGGTAGGGTGTTTGCCTTGCACGCAGCTGATCCAGGACAGAGAGTGGTTAGAATCCTGGCATCCCATATGGTCTCCCATGCCAGGAGCGATTTCTGAGTGCAGAGCCAGGAGTAACTCCTGAGTAACACCAGATATGGCCCCAAAATACAAACAAACAAGCAAACAACTCCCCCAAGAAAACCAACCAAATCAAGCCAAACAAAACAAAAAATCAAACTTAAAACATACCATGCTGTTATTATTTAACAGTATTTTTTTGGGGGATGGTCACACCCAGCAGCACTCAGGGGTTACTCCTGGCTCTGCACTCAGAAATCACCACTGGCAGGCACGAGGGACCATATGGGATGCTGAGATTCGAACCACCATCCTTCTGCATGCAAGGCAAATGCCCTACCTCCATGCTATCTCTTCGCCCCATTTAACAATATTATTGAAGAAATATTCTCTCTTTTTTTCTTTTTCTCTTTTTTTTGGGGGGGGGGTGGTTCACACCCGGCAGTTCTCAGGGTTTATTTCTGACTCTATGCTCAGAGATCACTCCTGGCAGGCTGGGAGACCATATGGGATGCTGGGATTCGAATCACCATCCTTCTGCATGCAAGGCAAACACCCAACCTCCGTGCTATCTCTCTGGCCCCCGAAGAAATACTTTTTTTTTTTTTTTTGTTTTTTGGGCCACACCCGTTTGATGCTCAGGGATTACTCCTGGCTAAGCGCTCAGAAATTGCCTCTGGCTTGGGGGGACCATATGGGACGCCGGGGGATCGAACCACGGTCCTGATCCTTGGCTAGTGATTGCAAGGCAGACACCTTACCTCTAGCACCACCTCGCCGGCCCCAGAAATATTTTCTTACTGGAGAGTTGGAAAACAAAATTTTAAGGAGCAAATGTTTAGAGAGCAAGTGTTTCATTATTTGCTTATATGAAAGTGTCTGAACATTACTTATTTATTTTTTAAATATAATTTTATGTTAGGCACTGTAATTTGTGATGCTGTGAAGGACAGGATTTCATGCATAAAACATTCCAGTACCACATCCTCTACCAAAGTGTTCACTTCCTTCCACTGTAGTCTCAATGTTCCTTTGCCTCCATTTGATCAACATTGATGTTTTAGAACTGGTATTCATTCAGAAATATTTCTTATGGGAAAATTCTAGCTTTGCCTCTAAATTCTCCTTGACCCAGCTGCATTATAGAACAATGACCAGAATCCTCAATATTTCTTAAAGATATTGATTTTACCATCAACTTATTATGGAATTTTTCTCTGAAAGGGTACTTATTTCAACACTAAATCATAGTTTCAACACTTTTAACTGTAAACTAGCTCACAAAAAGGATACAAAATGCTTGCTGTTTGAATATTATGTATTCATACAATTAAATTAATTTCTGGAATATTATTCCAATACAAACAAAATTATTTCATGGCTAAAAGTAGCCCAAATTTAATAACTGTAAACTGTATTAGGGATTATCTATTTTATTTAATATTTTAACATTAGGTATGATATTGTGATTTTCTTACCAAATGTAATCTACAAAATTGATTTTTTGGAAATTGTTAAAGAATGACTACAACTAAACAAACCAAATAGTTGGATTTATGGAAGATTTAGGGAGAAGCACTGATACAAAATACTGAGAAAATATTAATATACTTGAGATTTTGTGAAAGTTGATGTTGATACTAAAAATAAACTTTGAGACTAATTTTTGTAATGATTCTCTTTCAGATGTGATTGGAATGTGACAAATACAGATAATTTACCCACTTTCATACCTATATTTCCCAAAGATTGTCTAGATCAGAGATACACAAATATGGAGTAAAAATATTTGGAGTTGGTTACTATTACTTACCAAGTACTTTTCTATCCTATTTCTCTAAAAAAAAATTGGTTTTAAAAATAGACACAACCAAAACTCACTTTTTTATTTTGTGTAAAATTATTTAACCAATTTTTACAATTTGGCACATAGATTTTGAGGGAAAAAAAGCTTCCTCTATTTTTGATTATAGAGAAATCATCAATTCTATTTTTATTAGTAAATATGTCAAATATCAGCCCTAACTGAGAAAGTCTAGTTTTGATTTAGTTTGAACCATTAAATGTTTGCTATAGGGGAAAAGAATTGGAAAAGGAAGAAGCTAACAAAAAGACAGATAGGCAAGGCACATAAGATTTTGCTCAGTATATGACTTTGGTTCCTTTTTCACATCATAGTAGCTTTTATTTTGTTTTTGTTTTTGGGATACACCTGGTGTTAACACCTGGTTTTTGGGTCTACTTTTGGCTCTTCAGATTCAGGAATTACTCCTGGAAAGCTTGGAAGAACATACGAGATGCCAGGAATTGAAACTAGGTTGGCCAAGTAACCCAAAGAAGGCAAATGTCCCAAATGTCCTGTCCTATCTCTCATACCCCTAATTATTTTATTATATAGCTCACAAGGATGATAACAAAGACAGTACTAAACCTATAAATCAAAGTAAATAAACAAAAAATTAATGAAAAAATTTGTAAAGTCTCTATATTTGCACATTTTTATAGACTAAAAATACATACATACTTGGAAGTCCTGTTTGGCCACACCCAGTGGCACTCCTGGCTCTGTACTCAGAAATCTCTGCTTGGCAGGCTCAGGAGACTATATGGATGCTGGGAATTGAACCCGGGTCTGGGCTGGGTTAGCAGCGTGCAAGAATAACACCCTATTGCAGTGTTATCACTACAGCCCTGTTTGTTCTTTTTTTTTTTGTTTGTTTGTTTGTTTTTGGGCCACACCCGGTCGCTCGGGGATTACTCCTGGCTATGCACTCACAAATTGCTCCTGGCTTGGGGGACCATATGGGAAAGAATTGCGCGGGTCCGTTCTAGGTCAGCTGTATGCAAGGCAAACGCCCTACCGCTGCACCACTGCTCTGATCCCCGTTTGTTCTTAATTTTAGCTAGAACTAACACTACCTTTAAAAATATTCAGTGAAACTACAAACAAAAGTTCTATAACTTTGGAATAATTCACATGTTATTTATTTATTTTGTTTATTTATTAAAGAGATGCTGGTTTACAAAACTGTAAATGTTTTATGGGGGGCAAAGATGCTACACAATATCTGTAACCAAAATGCTATTATTTCTCCACCACTGTCTATTGGACCTTTCAACTTATTTCCCCACTCCACCTGGTAGCCTCTGTGTGTGTGTGTGTGTGTGTGTGTGTGTTTCTGGGCCACACCCGGTGATGCTCAGGACTATGCACTCAGAAATCGCTCCTGGCCTGGGGGCCCATATGGGATGCTGGGGGATCGAATCGCTGTCCATCCTAGGCTAGTGTGGGCAAGGCAGATGCCTTACTGCTTGTGCCACCTCTCCGGCCCCTGGTAGCTTCTGTTTTGACCACTGTGTCTAAGGGTTAGTTTTAGTTAGACACTGTCGGTTTCATTCTTCTTCTTTTACTATTATTATTATTATTATTATTATTATTATTAAAGTTTATTCCTCTTCCTTCTCTTTGTTCTTTGAGTTGTTGCAATGATGAAAGTTATTATGGTGCTGGTAATCACATATGGCAATGCCACCAGGATGGTATTGATATATGTGAAAAGGTAGTGCAAAACATTTGGCCTCACATCTTCAGGACTCCATTTATTTAAGTTTTATAGAAAACAGATAAATAGAAATTTATAAACCAAAAATATAACCTACCTTTTTTGGGGGGAGGTTCTTTGGGCCACACTTGCTCTAGGATTACTCCTGGCTCTTTGCCTAGGGATTGCTCCTGGCTGGCATAGGGCATCATATACAGTGCTGGGGATTGACTCCTAGTCAGCCATATCCAAGGTAAGTGCCCTAACAACTGTACTATATCATTATCCTACTTTTTGGGTCATTTGTTTGAAAAACACTATTTTTTTGCTACATATACTCCAATAAATTGGCTTTCTGATTTTCAGATATTCTTATTTTATTTTATCTTCATGTGTAGAGAGATCTTCATGTGTATTGTGGTTCCATTCTTTTAGTGTTTTCCCCTCTAGTTCCACCCGGTATTTTTAAACACCAGCTGAATGCATTAAGACAGTAATTCACATTAATAGACTTTTATGGGCCTTTTCTACAAAGCTTTTGATGCATAATATGCAGAAGGAGTAGTCATGAGGTCTCTGGAAGACCCATCCGTTTATTTTATCTCTAATGTCTGTGGATCCACTTCAACCACCAATAAATAAGAAGTAGTTGTGTTTTCAGGTCAAGGTCTAGAACTTTATATTTATCAAAACTCTTATCAGCTCTTGTTTGTTTCAGGCAGGAAATGGCAAACCTTTTCTGTAAAGGGCCAGACTGAAAGTATTTTTGGGTGTGACGACTATGCAATCAAGCTCTGTTGCAACTACTCACCTCTGCAATGAGCACCATAGCCAATAGGTATATTAATTTGTGCCTGTGTTTCAGTAATATTTTTTCTATGGAGACTGAAATTTGAACCTCATCTAATTTTATATGTTACAAAATATTGTTCTGATTTTTCAAATGTTATTTTTGGATCACACCCAACTGTGCTTGGGGCTTACTTTTGACTCTGTGCTCAGGGATCACTCCTGGCAGTGTTTGGGAAAACATATGTGGCACTGGGGAATGATTCAGGATTGTAACCAAAACAGCTGCATGCAAGGCAAATGCCTGCCTGTCTAGGCTGTCTCTCTGACCCATCTTCTTAGTTTTTCAACTATTAAAAATGGAAACATTATATTTTGTCTAGTAATTTTTATAAATTTTTACATTGACTAGCCATGATATACAAAGTTGTTTATGATTGAGTTTCAGTCATAAAATATCCAACACACATCCCTTTACCAGTTCACATTTCCCACCACCAATGTCCTCAGTTTCCCTCCTGCCCGCCACCTCCCCTTGCCTTCTCCCATCTGCCTTCTTTTTCTCCTCTTTCTCGTTTTCCTCCTCCTTCTTCTTGTTCTTTTTTCTCCTTTCAGCCACTGTAGTTTTCAATATTGTTACTGAAGGGGTATCATGCATATTACTTTACCTCCTTTAAGCACCCAGTTCTTGCCAAGCAATCATTTCCAATGATCATTTCCAATGATTATGGTGGTTTTTTCTCTTTCTTAAATACACTCTTTTGTTCCTTGTGGCAGGATTTCTATCATGGACTAGTACTCTTGGTTCTTGTTTCTATTGTCTTTGGGTATTATGACCATACTATCATTTTTTTAGAATCACAAGTGAGTGTGATCATTCTATGTCTATCCTCTCCCTCTGAACTCATTTCAGTCAGCATAATACTTTCCATATCCATCCATATATAAGCAAATTTCAAGACCATTTTTTAAATGATTTTTGGGTCACACTCGACTGTGTTCAGGGGTTACTCCTGGCTCTATTCTCAGAAATCACTCCTGGCAGGCTTGGGGGACATATGGGATGCCGGGATTTGAACCAATGACCTGCAAGAAAGGCAAACAGCTTACCTCTATGCTATCTCTCCGACCTCAAGACCATTTTTTAATAGCTATGTAGTATTCATTGAATAGTTGTACCACTATTTCTTTATCCACTCATTTGAACATTTGAGCTGTTTCCAGATTCTGGTTACTGTGTAATAGTGCTACAAAGAACATAGGAGTGCAGATGCCTTTCTGCATTGTGTTTTTGAGTCCTTAGGATATATTCCCAGGAGTGGTATTGTTGGGTCATTTAGGAACTACATTTCTAGTTTTTGAGGAATGTCCATATTGTTTTCCACAAAAGCTGAACCAGTCTTCATTCCTATCAGCAGTGAGAATCCCTTTTCCCAGCATCCAAACCAGCACTGGTGTTCTTGTTTTATTTGATGTGTGCCAGTCTCTGTGGTGTGAGATAATATTTTATTGTTGTTTTGAGTTACATGTCTTTAATGATTAATGATGTGCAGTATTTTTCATGTGCCTTTTGGCCATATTGTATTTATTCTTTGAGGAAATTTCTGTTAATCTTTTTTTTATTTTTGATGGGGTTATATATTTTTTCTTGCAAAGTTCAATCAGTGCCTTGTATATCTTAGATATTAACTTCTTATCTGATATGTACTGGTTGAATACTTTCTCCCATTCAGTGGGTAGCCTTTGTTTCCTAATTACTGTTTCTTTTGAAGTGTAGAAGCTTCTCAGCTTAATGTCTTATTTGTTTATCCTTGCTTCCACTTGCTTGGACATCATCATTGAAGATGTCTTTAGATTCAATATCATGTAGTGTTCTGCATACATTTTTCTCTATGTAACTTATGGTTTCAGGCCTAATCTTTAGTCAAGATTATAATCCATTTTGATTTCACTTTTGTACATGGTATTAGAAAGAAATCTCAGTTCATTTTTGAAATGTAGTTAACCAAGTTTTACAAAACTACTTGTTAAGAAGCTTTCTTTGCTCCACTTTATATTTTTTGTTCCTTTATCAAAGATTAATTGATCATACTTCTGATGGTTTGTCTCAGGTTATTTGTCTATTTCATTGATCTGAGAATAAGTCTTTATTCCAATACTATGCTGTTTTAATTACTACCACTTTATAATACAGTTTGAAGTTGGGGAACAGTGATGCATTCTATCACGAAGGGTTTCTAAACCCCAAAGGTTTCTTTAGCTATTCATGGAAATTTTTTGTTCCATAATAATGCCAGGAGTGTTTGATCTATTTTTTTGAAAATGATATGGACATCATTATAGGGATTGCATTAAAACTGTACAATGTTTTGGAAGTTATTGCCATTTTATGATGTTAATCCTCCCAATTCATGAGCAGGGGACATGGGAAAATTTTCTTTAATCCCAGAAGCTTAATGAAAACAGGTTGTGAAGTAGACTATGCTGTAGGCTGTAATTTGTTAAACCTAGTTTAGAAAAATAAAAGGTGTCTCTCAGCAGTTGAGTGCATGTTGCTGAACCTCATTTAGAAAAGTAAATGGTGCCACTCAGTAGTTGAATGCATGCCTTGCATATCTGAGGCTGTGAGTGTATTCACTGGTATCACTGAAACACAATATTTAAGTTTTAGAGTCAGGAGAAATAGTACAGTGGATCATTGCCTTGAATGCAGAGGACTTTTTTTTTTTTTTTTAATTCCTCGACCCCCTGGTTTTTGGGTCACACCCAGCAGCACTCAGGGGATACTACTGGCAATGAGCTCAGAAATCATCTCCTGGCAGGATTGAGAGACCATATGGGAAACCAGGATCAAACCTGGGTCAGCCACATGCAAGGCAAATGCCCTACCCACTGTGCTATTGCTCCAGCCCCAAGACTCAGGTTCAATCTCTGGCATCACATCTAGTTACTGAATTCCACCAAAGAGATCCCTGATTGTAAGTAAGGAATCTGACTTACAGCTGGGGATGCCACTGCACCAAACAGCCAACTCCCCAGAAGTTATGGAGAAATGTTTGGAAGATAAAATTGCTAATTTGGGACTAGGAATGTCCTAAATTCTAGCATGTGGAATGTAGGCAGAAGTAATGTGTTTCTGGATCTGATCATAAAAGCTTCCCCTGAGTAGTGCTTTGTGTTCTGTTTCTATATATGCAGTATGGTGGAAACTCAAGATGGAAGGAGACTGATTGTCCATCTGACTTTGCATGCGTGAGAAATAAATTTTTATTCCCAATTCAATTCCAACCTCCAGATGTTTTTCAGGGACTTTTATGTCCTCAACTAGTATTATCTTAGCCAATACTATCAGATACCTGGGTTGCTTCTACTACTAAATTGACTCTCAGAAATTGTGTGCTTGGGTGGACTTGTTTTGGTCTTCTCCTCTTTTATTAGTTTCCAAATGAAACCCACCTGAGAAAGCCCTGAGAACTCAGGGCCAGGAAAGTCTTATCTTTCCCTAAGGAACCTGTATGTTTTTTTTTTTTTTTTTAATCAACAAAGAGAACATATTGAATGTGCCTGTTTGTATTATTCCCTTTTCCCTTTTCCCTCTGGATGCCAAGAAGCTCAGGCCAAAATTTTGGCCCAACATGAATAACTCTGTAGGACCCTGTGGCCTACATATCTGCATTCTTAGTTGCCTTCTGGTCTTGACCTTCTCTTTGGCTGTGTATTTCCCTTGTTCTTGCCTTTTTTGGCTATTTTTATTTTTCAATTTTATTGTTTGCCTTTTTGTGAGCTTCCTTAGATCCTTTGTAGAACAAGGTGGGGTCAATAAAAAATGGCTTCCAAATTAGTAATAGGATACACTAAAAGATTCTTTAATCACCAATTTAATGATCTGAGAATTAGAACTTCAAATGCATTTCAGAATCTCTTTCCTCAGATTTTGTGTATCAAAGGTTTGGTTAAGGGATGGTATTGTAATTATGAAAGGTGAAAATTTTTCCATTTCAGTTGGTTTTAAAGAAATTTTTATTTTTTTATTTTAATATTATATATTATGCATAAATATAATATTTTATATATTTGCTATTTTATATTATTTATTTATTTAATTTTGATACATTAATTTAGTTTTGTTTTTTAATTAATATATTTAAGCACCATGATTATTATGTCATTTAAGGCCATAGCCTGCAGTGATGTTATAATGAAGTGAAATAATATTTTTGTTTTTTGGGCTACATATGGCAAGACTCAATGGTGATCCTAACTCTGCACTGAGGAGTTTCTGGCAGTGCTTGGGAGACAATATGGGATGCCAAGGATTGAACCCAGGTCAGCCTCATGCAAGGCAAATGTCCTTCCTGCTGTGCTATTGCTCTGGCTCCTCTTTTGTTTTTGGTGAGGGGAATCCTACACTTGGTAGTGCTCAAGGGCTACTCCTGGCTCTGCACACAGGAATTACTCCTGGTGTTGCTCAAGGTATCATATGAGATGCTGTGGATTGAACCTGAGTCAACCTCTAGCAAAACAAATGCTTTACCTGCTAGATTATCTTTCTAGCCCCTGCCTTGCATTCTCTCTCGAGCATATATCTAACCTTACCTCTCTCCCTACCTCCCTTTATTTCCTAATAAATTTGTTATATTTCACTGTTCATTTCCTCCTAAAATTCTTTTCTGAGAGAGAAAGTTGAAGGATCTGAAAGGTTTAGTTAAGGCCTAGGAAAGACTTTAGTTTCCAGCAAAGAGCAATTTCTTGCTCCAGCCTAAGTCTATGGCTTCTGGAGAAAACAGGTGGCAGGGATCAAACTCCCACACATCATGTGGGAGCTTAATGGCTGCCTACTGGGATAGGAGAGATGTGAAGTTCATGCAGCATAGGAACTAACAGCAGACTTTATCAGTCCTAAATCTTTCAGGTGTTTCCAACACCTGACAGAGGTGGGGAGAGGGAAAAGGATAGATTTTCTTTTTGAAGATGATATTTCTCCCCACTTTCCATAAGTCATCTATGGACTTCTGCTGGCAATGTGATGACTAAAGCTCAGTGCACTGAGATAATGCTTTGTATGTGGGAGACCTGGGTTTGATCCCCAGCATGATGTGAACCCTGAGCACAGCCAGAAGTGACCTCTGAACACTGTGTCCACCTCCTAAGCAAAAAAATGAACTAAATGTACCTCTCTGCTCTGGAAACAAGAGCTCTTCACATTTGGAAACCACCCAGAGCTGGTTTATTGTGTGGATCAGCAATATACACGCAAGCCACAGATTAAATGCATTGTACATATTTTTCTTTCACTTTTTTTGGGCTACACCTGGGCCCACTTGGGGGCTACATTTAGCTCTGCTCTCAAAGGCTGCTCCAAGCAGTGAGCAGGGAGGAGAGACCCAGTGACATGTGTGAAGATTGAACCTGGAATCTCCTGCATGCAAAGCATGTGCTCAGTATATTGAACCATCTCTCCATGGGGATTCACCACATTTAATCAGAAGATGTAGTAGTTGGAGAGTTTCCTGGGCTTGGATGTATTATTTGCATAGAAGAGGCCTGGTTTTGACCCCTGGAACCACTAGGTTCCTCGAGAACTACCAGAGCAACTCTTAAGAACTAAGCTAGAAGTAGTAGTCCCTTATTGGTGGTGGGAATGTTGCACTGGTGAAGGGGGGTATTCTTTTGGTGACTGAAGCCCAACTACAGTCTTGTTTATAATCACAGTATTTAAATAAAATAAAAAATGCCCTCCCTTAGAAAATTTAGAATAAATGATAATTTTAATAGAAAAAATAAAGTTTTAAAGTTAAAAATAAGTGGTAGCCCTTCAACAATGCCAGGTATAATGATCTTCATCTCCTATAGTAAAGAAAAACAAATACAATGTACATTTTTTTGTTTTATATTATATGTAGAATTTTTTACTCATGACAACCCTTCCTCCTCTCTAATTAGGACATGTGGGAAGGACTTGAGAAGGAGAAATGGTGGCTTCTTCCAGGGAGAAGCAGGTAGAGTGGGTTTGGTGGGATTATAAAAATTCTCTGAGAAGCTATTGTCCTATTTCTTTGCCCATTATTTCCACTTTAAGTGGAGAAGGAGCTATTGTTTTGTTTCTTGGTTATGCTTCATGCTGTCCAGTAGAACTTTCTGGTCTGTGCCACTGGATATGGTTTCCATAAGATGCAGATAGATGTTGAGTCACATTTGAAGTGTGGGCAGTGCCACTGAGGTATAAAAGTTTTAATTGTACCAAATTTAACCCATTTCAATAACTGCCAGAATCAAGGTGATTAAGCAGAGGGAAATAAACTTGCTTTTTGGGCACAGATTTTCTGCACATTGCTTATTTTTTAAATTTAATTTAATTATCATTATTTTGAATAATATCTTTATTTAAGCATCATGGTTACAAACATGTTTATAGTTGAGTTTCAGTCATAAAAAGAATACCCCTCCCTTCACCAGTGCAACATTCCCACCATCAAGGAGCAGATTACTTTTTAATTTCTCACACAAAGAGTTTCCAAGTTTCTGCAGGCCAGTATGAGTGAGAGGAGGTTCCTAGCAAGTATGTGGGCCCACTGCAATGCCTCCCTTGTCTTGCAGACTAGACAGCCCTGCTTCCATAGTGAAAAGTGAAGTCCAGGGTACCAGATGAGGCCCAAAGACTTCGCATGCAAAAAGAGGGGGCCTATATATGGATTTCACTTTAATCATTTTCTTCTTTTTTTATGGACACACATAGCAGTGTTAAGGTACTACTCCTGGCTCTGTGCAATGCCAAGCATCAAATGTGGATCACCTGCAAGCAAAGCATGTGCTCATCTAAATTTTTTTTTGGGGGGGAGTGTCATACCCAGAGATGTTTAAGACTTACATGTAACTCTGCTAAGGGATAATTCCTGGTGGGTTCAGGGGATAATATGAGATGACAGGGAGGATCCAACTGCTGCATGCAAGCCTTACCCATTGTACTATTGAGTCAGCTCCAAGTTTATCCTATTAAGCCATCTCTGGGTCATTTTTAAAGGAAGGCTATGACTATGGGTACAGAAAAAAAAAACAAAAATGAGCCTACTGTAGTAACTTTTTATGTAGCATACAATTATTTTTTTATTTTATATTTTAATTTTATTTGCATATAAAATTTTGATTGTGTTTGAAATTCATATTAAAATGCAATGAACCTTACTTTGCACATTTCGGCCTTTCCTGCCTCAAATAATTCTTTTGTAGGAAACTTTTTTGGGGATGGTAGTTGTTTAATAAAAGCCATGGGCAGTTACTGAACAGGAACAAATGTTATCAGCTCTTATTCATGGACTCGCATATGTTGGTGCTATGACATTTTATAATACTGTTATTATTATTACTTTTAGTAAAATTACTCTTAATTGTAAAGTGCCTGTGAGTATGTGTCTTGGAAGTTTAAGAACTTTTTTGCCTTTTTCTACTATTCATTTTGAGAAACATCCACTCTTATTTCATGATAGTAAAGTTTGTTCTCCTATTAAACTATTTCTTGAACTGCAGTGCTGGGCTGTCTAGCAGTCGCTAGATCTTTGAGCTGAGGCCAATGCAAAATGCATTGGTAAGATACGTTGATTTTATTATTGAATTGAATGTGTAGGCAAAAGAATAAAAAAGAAGGAAAGCAATAATAATTTTAAAGATTATTAAGTTTTTAAAAGGTAGACATTGTTACATTCTCAAAACTACAATTCACCTTAAAGTAATAGCACAAAGAAGTCCTTTTTAAAAACATAACATCCAGTTACAAAACACACACACACACACACACACACACACACACACACACACACACACACACAAAAACACCACCTTTTTTTTCACACCCTACCAGGACACAGGTATAAACAGGAACTTTTTTTCAATAGAAGGTTAATTGTTAACACCACCATATTTATACTCAAGCACAAGACCTTCCCTAGCTAGTCCCTCCTTAACATTCCAGAGCCTTTATTTCACCCTGTCATTGTCCCACACAAGTACCCAATATGCTAATGACTTCTGCAGATCATACCCAAGGTTCTAATGTTATAATGCAAGCGTGAAAGGTCTAGTTTTGAAGTCAGGAATAATTGGGTAAACTGGCATCATCCTGTGACAAATTTCCCCTTTTCCTGTGGCCCTTTTGACTAATGGCTCCATTGTTATTGTTGGAGTGGCCCAAGCCCCATAGGCCATGACGCAAAACTTGATCTTTGGTAGAAATGCCTTACACATTTATTCCCTTCAGGAAACTAAAGGGCAAGAAAGTCACATTCCAGGTTGAGAAGCTGGCCTTTTGCATCATGACCCAACCTGTTGCAGGTGAAAAAATACCAGGTTAACAATAGTTTTATAAAATAATTTTTCCTTGGGATATCTGCAGTGGTTCTCAGTTTTAGTTGCACATTAAAATCACCAGGGGGACTCAAAAATGGTACCATCTTCACCCCACTTGAGACTTGTTAACAAGTCTGGTTCTGGAGTTCATGGAATTCTTGCGAGTTTAGACTCTATAAGAAGGGCTCTGGGAATCTGTATTTTACTTTATTTATTTATTTATTTATTTATTTATTTTTTTGCCACATCCAGTGGTTCTCAGGGCATACTTATGGCTTTGTGCTCAGTGATCACTTCTCGTGGTGATTGGGGGACCATATGGGTTTTTGGGAATTGAATCTTGTTGGTGGCATGCAAAGTAAATGCTCTGGCCAAGGAATCTGAATTATAAACACAACTAAAAGTGAGAACAACACTTAATATCACATTATGGAAATGAACTTGGTGGTCCTAAAGATACTTCTTTTTTTTTTTTTTTTTTGGTTTTTGGTTTTTTGGGCCACCCCGGCATTGCTCAGGGGTTACTACTGGCTGTCTGCTCAGAAATAGCTCCTGGCAAGCACAGGGGACCATATGGGACACCGGGATTCGAACCAACCACCTTTGGTCCTGGATTGGCTGCTTGCAAGGCAAACACAGCTGTGCTATCTCTCTGGGCCCAAGATACTTCTAATGATAAATCTTATTTGCCTTCTTTTACTTATTCAAATATGCCAGTCATCAAAGAATAGACATTTAATAAAAGGGAAAATTGACCAGACCATTTTTTAAATCTTGTAACCAAGTCTCTGATCGTGGGAATGGTGGTTTCCTATATAAAAATTAAATATGCTTGTTCCCATGTCACTTCTTTGAGCCCTTTGTAGACAATGCCCTTTGCAAATGGCCCTCACTTGCCTTTTCAGTTCCTTAACAAAAATGGAAGAGCTCTTGACTGTAAGGCCAAGCTCTCATTTCATTACCAAATGGAATAGCAAGGGATTCATCAGTTCATCTGTTCTTCACTCACTAGATATTGTTTGACTATCAACCATATGTTAGATAGTGTTAGGTGATATCAAATAAAAGAAAGTGGGGTTCTACTTTTCAGGGATTGGTAGATGCTATTAGAGGTTCTCAAAGCATATTACTTAGTAGTAATAGCATTCTTGGGAACTTGCTAGAAATGCAAAAATTTCTTCCCTATACAACCAGAACTACTAAGTTATACACGATGGGTTGGCCTGCTAGCATGTTTTAACAGCCTTGCAGAAGAGTCAGAAAATGAGAAACACTAGTCTCTGCGAGCGTCATCTTGATTGACAGTTGTGTCCAGACAATTGAGAGGTTGCAGGGATTCTTGTGGAAAGGTCATGTCTGAACTCAGTACAGTTGGTACACAATAGAGTGGAGAAAGACACTCCTGGTGAGATTGGCAGGAACCACAGGAAAGAAATGGTATTTTATTTTATTTTAATTTTTTTTTTTTTTGCCCATACTTGGTGGTGCTCATGGCTTTTTCCTGGTTCTGTGCTAAGAGATTACACTTGGCAGTGCTTAGGAGACCATAGGTGGTGCCAGGGATCAAAGCTGGGTCAGCCACATGCATTGCAAGCACCTTACCCACTATACCGTCAGTGTCAGAGTGGGTATTTTAGAAAAGACTATTTTCTTTCTTTTTTTTTGGGGGGGGGGGTCACACCCAGCAGCGCTCAGGAGTTATTCCTGGCTCTATGCTCAGAAATCACTCCTGGCAGACTCAGGGGACCATATGGGATGCCGGGATTTGAACCACCATCCTTCTGCGTCTAAGGCAAATGTCTTACTGCTGTGCTATCTCTCTGGCCCCAAGAAAAGGTTATTTTCAAGTGGTTTATATTCAGTTTCAGTATCATTTTTTTTTGCCACACTTGCCAGAGTAATACTTATCTTTTGATAAGAAGTGCTTCATATACTCCTAAAGAAATGGAAAATTAGAGAAATGTGGGTATGAACATTTTTTGCTTTAAAAACTATTATTGATTTTTGGCCTACCAAGGACTGCTTAAGGGGCTAGGGGCCACTCTGGCAACATAGTCTGATAAGGCTGTCCTGATGGGTCAGCACTTCAACATGATGAAGTGTTGAACAGGGACACTGATGGCCACACTCAGGGGTATTGGGGGGCAGAGAATGTGGTGCTAGAATTAACAGCTGCTTGCGCCTGCAATGGATCCTTGTTCCTGGAACTATTTCTCCAGTCCCTATGATCATTTATTTGTAGAAAAACTTTTTTTTGGAGTATTTTAAGATTTCCCCCAATTTCCCATCAAGTCAAATATAGGAATGCATTGCTCTGGTAGCAAGGGGAAGCCTATACACATACAATTTACATAATGTCCCACAGCCCTGAAAAATTGATGGTGTCAGACTGTTCTGAAAGGAACTAAAAATCACAAATTGTTAGAATCTCAGGATAAAAAAAGTATTTATTTAGAAACCCTTCGAAGGCACCGGAGCAATAGTGGGAAGGCCAATAGTGAGTAGGGCATTTTGCCTTGTATATGGTCAACCTGGGTTTGATCTTTGGTATTTGATATGGTCCCCTGAGCCTGCCAGGAGTGATTTCTGAGCACAGAGACAGGAGTAACTCTTCAGTACTGCTTTGGGTATGCCTCCCACCCCCAAGAAATCCCTGAGAAAAGCCTGGCTCTTTAGTTGGGGTCTCCTTGAGTTGAGGAACTTGGGGGTGTTTGGGAGGCAATTTTACTCTTTTTATCAACCTACTGTTAATTGAACAGCTTGATTCCCAGACTAGCTTGGCCAAGATATGGCTCTCATGTAACTCTTACCTCACCGGTATAAGGCTTATTCTATACATAGCACCACAAACAAACCAACAAAAATAAAAGCCACTTGCAAGCACGTGTGTGTGTGTGTGTGTGTGTGTGTGTGTGTGTGTGTGTGTGTGTGTAACTTTATGCTGGGCCTGTTCCTAGGTCCCACAGGCTCTTTTGCAGTGAACTTAGTTACCCTAAAAATCTACCTATCAAAACACTTACAAGTAAGTAAGACAGAATTTGTTCTCAAGAACAAGGAACATTCTAATCTGACCCTTTACTGTATTGTAAATAACCCAGTGATTGATGAAACTTGCTTTAATTTCTCTGTCTAAACAATTAATGTTTATGTTTATTGAAACATAGGGAACAATATTCACAAATCTCAATAGCCAAATTTTTCATCTTATTACATGACTATTAAATGACTAGTTTTTTATGACAGAATTTTTATGTCAGAATTTTTAAGTGACAGAATTAAATGATTATTTTTTTCAAATGGCATGTAGGCTAGTCTCTGAGTAGAAAGATCACTTGTGACTTAGCTTTATAAGTTGAATTTAAGGCTTGGGTTTAAGTTACTGCAAAAGTGTTTAGAAGACAAAAGGAATGTACATGCAAATACATGTTTATGCATAAAACCTACTTTATAGCATATCTTTTACCTAACATAATATAAGAATTGTATTTTATAAGTTTTTGTCAAAACAAAAGAGAAAAGGAGTACATTCAATATGAAAAACAGTCCACTCATATTTTTCCTTTCCTTATAAAAATGAGAAAGGTTTGGTTAAAAAATAAAGTTTGATAGTTTTATAACATTTTACAGGAGGCTTGTTTTATAACCTTATAGTTTTCTGTCTGGCTTATTAAAAGAACTGGGGATAGTAGAGTAACTTGCCTTTAATACATCAGATCCTGGATTTGATCCTCAACTCAGCAAATAAAAGAAAGATTCAAAAAAAAAAAAAAACCTCAAACATGACGTGCTGCAAAGATTGTGTGTGTGTGTGTGTGTGTGTGTGTGTGTGTGTGTGTGTGATCGTACTCAGGGCCTCTCAGGGCTTATCTGGGGCGGTATTTGCATGGCATATGTGGTGCTGGGGATTAAACTAGGATTGGTTGTGTGCAAGGCTCGAACTTTAATCCCTGTACTAACTAACCCCCAAACTGTTACTTTCTATATTTTCAGTTGAATTAGAAAGATTTTCTCCGTAGAAAGTTGTATATATATATATATTTGTTTTGGGGTTACACCTGGCAGCTCAGGGGTTACTCCTGGCTCTACGCTCAGAAATCGCTCCTGGCAGGCACGGGGGACCATATGGGATGCCGGGATTCAAACCACCGTCCTTCTGCATGCAAGGCAAATGCCTTATCTCCATGCTATCTTTCCAGCCCCAATATGTTTATTTTTTAATGTTCTTTTAATATATCAAATGTTGAGGAAAACATGGGAGACTCAGAGAAGGGAGCAATCAGGAAACAGCACCTTTTTCAAATGTAGGGGCAGCTTTGGCTTAGTTACTTTGTGGGCTTTCCTGGAGAAGGAGCAGAATTTGAGGTCTACTTCTTGTCTCCACTAGCTCCTCTCATTGCCGATAAACTGCAAATTGGCTCAGCAGTGTTCAAGAAAAGAGTTACCTTTTCGTTACCTCCCTTGTCTTCTTTTGCTTAAAATCAGCAGATAGTAACTCAGATTAAAGCCCACTATCTAGATATAAACAATAGTGCTTATTAAATGAATCACTTTGCCAAGGGAGATGCAGCTGGAGCGCCCATTTTTCATTCAAATGTTCCAGCCTAGTGGAAGTAGCTTCCAGCTCTAAATATATTGAATCACCATTAACCTACTGGAAAATAGGAACACAAACACACACTTTCTTATTAGATGAACATGGCAGGTTGTCTGATAATGCAAACAATTAAATGGAAGCTTTTATTTATAGCCCTCAATGAGTCGGGACAAAATCCCTTTTGTCAGAGAAACACTATTCCTTTCCCTTAGAAAGTAGTTCAAGAGGATTTTATTTTGTTTGTTTATTTTGGGGCCATACCTACTGATGCTCAGGGGTGACCCCTGGCTCTGCACTCAGGCATTACTCCTGGCAGTGCTCAGCATACTATATGAGATGCGGGAGATCAAACTCTTGTCAGCTATGTGCAAGGCCAGTGCCCAACCTCCAGTTCACCAATAAGACCCTTGAGATGGGGATCCTTCAGAATTTGGAGATGTGTTTGAATTGTTTTTAATGGATATTGGCCAGAGAGTCATAAATGCTCTAGGTTCTTGCATTTCAAAGAATGGCTCAGCAGAATCTAACACTACCTGAGATTTTATTAATAAAGCAGATTTCCAAGTTTAACTTCTCACCCACTGAACTAGAATCTAATTTTTTAAAGTCCCCTGGTGAGTTGCATGCAGATTTAAATTTTCTAAGCACAGTTTTAGCAATGTTTCTTGAACTTTAACTTGGATCAAGATCTTTTGGAGGGTTTATTAAAATGCAAATTGGTGGCTTTTATCCCAAGAGATTTTGATTCAACAATGTAAACGTTATTAGGGGCCAAGAATTTGTTTCTACATGTTCTCAGGCAATGAGGACCATAGAACACACTGAGAACCACTGCTTAGAGTAGTACTATTTGAGAAAATTATGGTATCAACCATGTGTTAAATTTTTCTACTGCTTAAAAACTTAATAAATTATATATTTTAGCTAAATATATTCAAAAGACTGTCATTTACTTATGTCATTCAACATAGCTTATTAATAAAATATTTACATTCTTTTTTTGAGAAATCCTTAAAATTGGGGGGGGGCAAACTGGAGTCATAGTATAGTGGGTAGAATGGTGGCCTTGCATTGGACCAACTTGGGTTCTATCACTGTTATCTCATATGGTCCCCTAGCACTGCAAGAAGTAATTCCTGAGTGTAGAGCTAGGAGTAACCCCTGAGCATTGCCAGGTATGGCTAAAAAGGATTAAAAAAAAGAAATCTTTAAAATTGGTATGTATTTTATATTTGTTGCAATCTCATCTGGGATGATCTCTTTAAAAGTTCAATAGTGGTGGGCCCCAGCGGTGGCGCTAGAGGTAAGGTGCCTGCCTTACCTGCGCTAGCCTTGGACGGACCTCGATCCCCCAGAGTCCCATATGGTCCCCCAAGCCAGGAGCGACTTCTGAGCTCATAGCCAGGAGTAACCCCTGAGCGGCACCGGGTGTGGCCCAAAAACCAAAACCAAAACCAAAAAAAAAAAAAAAAAAAAAAAAAAAGTTCAATAGTGGTGCTCGAGAGCTACAACAGGTCTAAGGTACTTCCTTTGCATGCAGCCCACCCTGGTTTTGTCTCTGGCACTATCTATGGTTCTCTGAGCCCCAACAGGAGTGGCACCTAAACACAGAGACAGAAGTAAGCCCTGAACAACACTGGGTGTGACTCCCCCTCTAAAAAAAGTTCCATAGTTTTGTGTATTAGAGTATAGTTTGTGTTGCTTTAAGGGCTGTCACTGATTATGAATATTCTTTGACTCGGGAAGAGAAAAGTAAGATAATTTACTCATCTTAGTTTGTCTCCTTTATTCTGAAATAATTTCTCTCTCTTTTTTCTTGTTGTTGAAATGGCCTTTCCTTAAGGTAATGATTTCAAAGTGTTGTCACTAGAGCAGCAGCATCAACGCTAAGTGGAAACTTGTTAGAAATGTGAATTTTGGGGCCCTAGCTCCTACCTTCTGAATTTGAAGCTCTGCAGGTGAAATTCAGCAATCGGAGTTAAGCAAATTGTACGTGATTCTGAAGCATGGTAAAATTTGAGAACAACAGCTTTAATAAAAGGATCCTCAAAAAAAGAAAGGGACAGATTTAGTTTTTTTTGGGTAACCATCATTGGCAAAATAAAAATTTGGCAATTTACTCTGGTTCCACTGTGGGTAACGAAGTTTAAAAAATTAGTAATATAGTTAAAATATTTTTCTTCATTAAGAAAATGAGTAAGGCTATATATATGTATATATATGTATATACATACATACATATATAAGCATACAAATAAACTCCAGAAAGTCACTGGTGACTCTTATTAGTACCATCTTTATGCAATTGCTGCTGGAAAATGAATACATTAACTAAACAACACTTACTAAGAAAATTCGCATTTCCTATACAAAATAGTCAGGAGAAAAAAAATCGCATAAATATTGATGATCTAATTTTCCAACTCTCCAGTCAACTTTCTAGTCAATATTTAGCATTTATCACTACAGAAGTTATGCTACAAAAATTATTATAGCTACTCTTTAGAAAATAAGGAACCAAAATCTTTTACCAATTGTTTCCTTTTAGAAACATGACTATGTAAGGTATTAACTTGGCATATCCAGTTTGGCTCCTGCAGCCTATGTAGGGGTGAAAGAAGATGGAAATAAAATAGTGTTAAAGGAAAATGAAATAATGTGAGGAGTTGCTCATGAATCATTTAAGGAATACTCGTGATTTCCTTACATCCTGAGCATTTCTTTACTCAAGAAAATAACATGCTAAGTGGGGGAGCTCAGAAGATTCATCCCCTGGGCTTAATTTCTGCTTCATGTTTAGTGTTAGTCATTCTAGTACGAGCCCAAATTTTCTTAATATACATGATTTGCTATGACAAAATCTATTAAGACTATTGATTTATGAACTAATGTTCTCGAAAAAACTTTTTTGGCTCCTGAGGAAAATAAAGTCCAAAAATCTATTTGTTTTTATTTTTCTACAAAAGTTGTTCTATAAATATTATTGTATTTACTCTTCACAAATTAAGGAATCAAAACCTTTTTTTTTTTTTATCAATTGTTTCCTTTGTAGAAACATGACTAAATAAGGTATTAAGTTAGCATATCCAGTTTGGCTTCCCTTTCATAAGAAATTCCTGTAAGCCTAATCAGTAGGAAATTCAGGAATATAAAGAGAAAAGATGTGATTAAAAAATGACTAGTTCTATTGTTCTGTGTGAATAAGGTATTTACCTACTTGATGCTAAAATTAACAATCACTCCTTTGAATCTGGGAGGTCTAATGGTTCTCTGGGCTTGCTGGGGTGCTGGGGTGCTGGGAATGCCTCTCCTAATTTCTCATTCGAACGCCAAGAACATTCATCTTCATTTGGTGGCTTTAAAGCTGTGCTGTCCAGTTTGGTAGGCTAAGCTGCATGTGGCTCTTGAGCAGTTAATATGAGGCTAGTCTGGATGGAGGTGTGCTGTAAGTGGGAAATGCGCAGCAGATTTGGAAACTTTAGTATGAAAAGGCTAGAAAATATCTCAGTAGTAATTTAAAACATATTGAACTGAGGCTACTAGAAAGTTGAAAATGACATCTATGGCTCAGACTGTCTTTCTTGGGGACTGCGTGCTGGAGTGAATTTTTTTTTTTTTTTTAGTATAATGAATGCCGTTAAGAATAAAAGGGACTTGATATCATTTTCTTTGATGCTGAGTGACTCTTTTTTTTTTTTTTTTGTTTGTTTTTCGGCCACACCCGGCAGTGCTCAGGGGTTCCTCCTGGCTGTCTGCTCAGAAATAGCTCCTGGCAGGCACGGGGGACCATATGGGATACTGGGATTCGAACCAACCACCTTTGGTCCTGGATCGGCTGCTTGCAAGGCAAATGCCGCTGTGCTATCTCTCCAGGCCCGCTGAGTGACTCTTGGAGAATTATACTTAATAAAAAATATCTAGGCTGAGCTGAAATCTATGGTTTAGTAAATCAATAAGGATTATGAATAAAGTATTTCTTAAAGTTTTATCTTGAGAGAAACCTGCAAGTACTATGATTCTCTTTTTACAAATGCAGAGAGGAAACTGAAATAATTGCTCAGTACTGCAAGAAATATTTTTGTAATTAGAAAATGTCAGATAACTTAAGGGAAGTATCAAATTTTTAAAAAAATTCTATTCATCTTTAAATGACTGTAATCATACAATTGCAATCGTGTTTGTAATCATGGTGCTTAAATAAAGATACTTAAAAAATAAAATACAACTTTAAAATAAAAAAATTCTATTCAAAAATGAATAGCATGCAAAAGAGTATGTAAATTATACAATTTAAAGAAAAATCAAGTATATCCTTCTGTATCTAGCACACAGAAAAATCAAGCATAACCATATCCTCTGGGTGTCCTCTTTCTCCGTTGGAAGTACTTGATCTTTTTTTTTTTTTTTTTTTTTACCTTTACGGTCATCTCTTTCTACTTATTTATGTGCTCTTATTATTGCATTTTTTTTCTGTTAAAACTTTATATTCATAACATAAGTTATACATATTCCTCTGTGACTTGTTTCTCTTAATGTAACATCTTATTTTTGAGATCCATTAATGTTGATGCTTGTAGCTACATTAAATTAATTTTATTGCTGCATACAGTGACTTGATTATGAAAATATACCACAGTTTATTGGTCTAGCTCTAGTCTGTTGAAGGCACTGAGGTTGTATTCTGGTTCTCACAGTGAAATGTCAGACACAGTCTTCTCTGTATCTCCTGCTGCACATAGACAAAATTTCACTAGGAATCTGCTTGGCAGTTGAATGGTGAATACGTATTTAATTTTCCTGGGGAATGTCAAGCTGTTTTCCAAAAGTGTGGGCCAGTGTATTTTCTTACCAGCAGGGTCTGGTTGTTCTCATTGTTCAATAGCCTCATAAACAGTTGGTTTCAGCACACTTCCTAAGGCTGGCAGTTTGGGAATGGTTGTTCGTGGTTTTAATTTCCCTGATTTGCCATGGGTTTGAACATTTTTTCCTCGTGTTTATGGGCTATTTGTGCTTCATTTTCTATTTGGTGTTTTGCCATTCTTGCTGATTTGCAGAAGTGCTAAAAGTGTATATTGCCTTATGATACTTAAAGTGCTGCAATTATCGTCTCTTAGTTTAGACTTGTCTTTTCACTTTTTATAATGCTTCTTCACTAAAAGAGAATGTTAATTTTAATAAAGTCAATATTAATAACTTGAACTTTCACTGTCCAATCTAAAAACTCTTTCTCTACTTTGAGATAGAAAATATATATTGTCTTCTCTGGCCTGAGGTTTTATACTCTCCTGCCTTAAAAAAAAAATACCTATCATATTGTATAGCTCTTCATGAGTTAAGTTCTTTATATTAACTAATAAAGTTATATATTTTTCTTTACAGAGGTCTTAATTACCTTTTGTGAAGCATATTTCTAATTATATAGTATTGTTGTTAACATAAATGATATTTTTATATGCTTACTACTGGCATATAAAATTATGGTTTTGAAAATTTTTCTATTATTATATTTACTGTTGTTATTTTAATAATTTATGTGTTTAAGCAATCACATAATTTGTGAATGACAGGCTTATTCTTTCTGAATTCCATTTTTTCCCTTGGTTTTTGGGCATCTGGCATTGCTCAGGGGTTACTCCTAGTTTTAAACTCAGGAATTAATCCTATTGGTGTTTGGGGGACCATATGGGATTCCATGCATCAAATTTGGATGGGCCATGTGCAAGGCAAATGCCCTACCTGATGTACTATTGCTTTGACCCCCTTTCTGAATTTGTATACTTTTTCTTTTTCTTATTTCATTTGCATTGCATTGGAACTCAGTTTAATTTTGTGTAGAATTAGTATAGCAGATAAACATATTATTATTCCCAATCTTTAAATGGGATGTTTAAAATTTTTAATGTATTTAATATTTTGGTGTGCAGTCTAGATCAGATTAGGCTAAATTTGTTCACTTTCATTTTGTTTTCTGTAGTTTTTTGTAACACTTAAGAAAATTCACTTTGGGGCCCGGAGAGATAGCACAGCGGTGTTTGCCTTGCAAACAGCTGATCCAGGACCAAAGGTGGTTGGTTCAAATCCCGGAGTCCCATATGGTCCCCCGTGCCTGCCAGGAGCCATTTCTAAGCAGAGAGCCAGGAGTAACCCCTGAGCACTGCTGGGTGTGTGGCCCAAAAACCAAGAAAAAAAAAAAAAAGAAAATTCACTTTGGAAAAAAAGAAAATTCACTTTAATCTATAGTTTACCAAGAATTTTCACTATTAAGGAATGCTGTATTTTTTTTTATCAAAGCTTTTTGTTAATTTATTAAATTACTCATAAAGGTTTCTCCTTAAATATGAAATAACTAATCATATTACTTAGCTTAACTTCTTTATTTTTAAAATAATTTTATTAAAAACTGTGATTTATAAAGTTATTGATAATTGAGTTTTAGACCAATGAAATTCTAGTTGACATCTCCAGGGTCAATTACTTTTTTGGTTAATTCTTTTGTTTCTAAATAAATTGACTTGATTTAATAAATCAACTTGATTAGTCTCTCTCTTTCATATATATTTTTTTTTTTTGGTATTTTGGACCACACCCAGTGCCGCTCAGGGGTTACTCCTGGCTATGAGCTCAGAAATCGCACCTGGCTTGGAAGACCATATGGGACACCGGGGGATCAAACCTCGATCTGTCCTAGGCTAGTGTGGGCAACCCTGGGCCCTCTCTCTTTCATTCTGTATTTTGTCATTATTTTTGTTTTTAGGGACGAGGGAAAAGGGAAGAGTGAGAAATTAAATTTTTTTTTTTTTTTTGTTTTGTGATGGTAGGGGTCAAAGCAAGACCTCACACACTGGAAGCATACACTCTACTACTGAGCTCTGTCCCTAGGCTCTGTCTCTGTTTATTTAAAAAAGTTATTTAATTTTTTTGGTACTGATTCAAAGCAAGTGCTCTAATGTTGAGCTACATTCCTGGTTCTAGTTAATTATTTATTAGGGGTCTCCTAAGAGGTGCTTAGGGGGTCAGGGTCCACTCCTGGAGATTTTCTGCCAAGTGTACCAGCCTAGTGCTTGTGTCCTTTAGGGCCACATCTAGAGGTGCTTGGGGGCCTCTGGGTCTGGTGATACTGTGGGTGGTTATGGGAGAAGGATTCATGCAGTGCAAGGGATTGAATTTGGGTGGACCACGGTGCAAGGCATGTGCTTTCTTATATATTTCGTTTTGGGCCACACCCTGCAGTGCTCAGGGGTTGCTCCTGATTCTGCACTCAGAACCACTCTGGCAGTGTTTGGGGAATCATATTATATGCTAGAGATTAAATTTTGGTTGGCCTTGTGCAAGAAAAGTGCTCTACCTGATGTACTATTGCTCTGGCCCCAGGGCATGACCTTTAACCTCTATGCTATCTCTCTGCCCTTTGTTATTTTAGTAAAACTTGAAAGATTTGGACTGGTAATGTCATATCTTAGATTTCAGCTTTTATTTTTATGAGCAGATTGGTCTGTAAATCTCTGTTTAATGTTAAATTTTGGGATTATGGTTATAGTTTCAGAAAATGAGTAGATTAATGTTTTTCCCTATAATGTGAAATAGTTTGAGTAAAATTGTAATTGTTTCTTATCAGTAAAATTTCCTATGGCATTTTAAACTATGATAAAATATCTAATTATTATATAACCATTCAAGTTTTTATTTTCTTCTTAAGTAAGTTTGGATTTATATTTTATAGAAATCATTTCAGAGTTTTATAGTTAATTGAAATAATACTCATATTTTCCCAATTATCTCATGTCTATTTTACCCTGATATACATCTCTTTTAATTTCATAATTTATTGTCTTTTCATTTCATTCATTCACTTTTTATTTAATATTAAAGTATATTTTAGACTGTTTTGATGATAATTTTATAGACTTATAAAATTAATAAAATTTTAGTAGAAGAGAAATATTGTTTAGTACTGTTTCCATTTTCAAAATCCCTTTTCAACTGTAGGTTGTTTTGCATAAAAATATTTATTTTGTTTTATTTTTTTTGGTTTTGTATTTCACTCAGCAGTGCTCAGGGCTTTCTTACTCTGATTCTGCACTCAGAGATCACTTGTGGTGGGTTATGGAAATCATGGGGATGTTGGGGATTGAACAGGTTGGCTGCATGTAAGGCAAGCACCACACTGACTGTATTATTGCTTTGCCCTCTATCCCATTTTTATTTTTAATTTATGTTGGCTAAATGCTAAAATAATTTTAAATTATTAAAAAATTCACATGAAATCATAAAACTAGCCCAGAATATGCTTCTCTTTTATAATTCATATTAGTGTGCTAAAATGTAAGTGGGATATAAAATTAGGTGCTTATTTTAACTTACTTTGACTTACTTTCACTCATTCAAAAAACCTAAAATCAGTTGAAAAAATTGTAGTGCCAATTTTTATTTAGTTTTTTTTTTTTTTTTTTTTTTGGTCACTCCCAGCAGTGCTCAGGGGTTATTCCTGGCTCCACACTCAGAAATCGCTCTTGGCAGGCTCAGGGTACCATATGTGATGCCGGGATTCGAACCAATAACCTTCTGCATGAAAGGCAAACACCTTACCTCCATGCTATCTTTCCGGCCCCAATTTTTATTTAGTTAAATTCTTGTATTTTGTCAATTTTAACTTTGGGGTAGCACTGACTTATATGAATGTTTTTAAGGTACAATTTTATCTCTCTTTAAAATGTATGTTACTACACATGATATCTACCTCCGTCACTGTTCAAGGGACCCCCTTCCATGATTCCATTTCTCTCCTGTAACCTCGGTTTTGCAGTTAGAGTCCTAGATTGGTTTTAATTTGACTTTGCCTATTCCCTTCTTTTGTTTATTTATACTCCACATTAGTGAGATCATCTAATATTTGTCTTTTTAAAATTTCTGACCTATTTATTTGGCTTACTCTGATACATTCTTCAATTTATCTATGTTGTAGCAAAGAGACAAAATTTTATTTTGGGGCTGGAGCACAGCAAGTTGGTGGTTTGTCTTACATATGGCTACCTGGGTTTTACTCCCCGCATCTTATATAGTCTGCTGAGCCCTCCAGGAGTGCAGAGCCAGGAGTAACCCCTGAGTACTGCCAAGCATGGCTCAAAAAAACAGGAAAAAAAAAGATAACATTTTTTTTTGGTTTTTGGGCCACACCCGGCGTTGCTCAGGGGTTCCTCCTGGCTGTCTGCTCAGAAATAGCTCCTGGCAGGCATGGGGGACCATATGGGACACTGGGATTCAAACCAACCACCTTTGGTCCTGGATCGGCTGCTTGCAAGGCAAACGCCGCTGTGCTATCTTTCCGGGCCCAAAATATAACATTTTATTTTTTCTTTAAATAAGGGACTTGAGAGGTAGTGCAAGGTTCCCTCCATCTTCCTACTTTGCCTCCTTAGTACTCATTAAAAAAAGTGTATTTATAGTTTGGGACACAGGTTTAAAATCAAATGGACTCTTATGGTTTTGATATACATAGTTAATTTACCTCTAAATTATTTTTTATTTATATGGCTTCTGCTGTAATTTCTTTTCTTTTTTTATGTTTTCTTTTTTTAATATATATTTTATTTAAACAACTTGATTACATACATGATTGTGTTTAGGTTTCAGCAATGTAAAGAATACCACCCATCACCAGTGCAACATTCCCATCTCTAATGTCTCAAATCTCTCTCCTCCCCATTTTACCCCCACCTGTACTCTAGAGAGGCTTTCTATTTCCCTCATATATTCTCATTGTTAGGATAGTTCACAATGCAGTTATTTCTCTAACTAAACTCATTCCTGTTTGTGGTGAGCTTCATGTGGTGGGCTGTAACTTCCAGCCCTCCTCTTTTTTGTGTCTGTAAATTATTATTGCAAGCATGTCTTTCATTTTTCTTAAAACCCATGAATGAGTGAGACCATTCTGCGTCTTTCTCTCTCTGACTTATTTCACTCAGCATAATAGATTCCATGTACATACATGTATAGGAAAATTTCATGACTTCATCTCTCCTGACAGCTGCATAATATTCCATTGTGTATATGTACCACAGTTTCTTCAGCCATTCGTCTGTTGAAGGGTATCTTGGCTGTTTCCAGAGTCTTGTTATGGTAAATAGTGCTGCAATGAATATAGGTGTAAGGAAGGGATTTTTGTATTGTATTTTTGTGTTCCTAGGGTATATTCCTAGGAGTGGTATAGCTGGATCATATGGGAGCTCGATTTCCAGTTTTTGGAGGAATCTCCACATCACTTTCCATAAAGGTTGTACTAGACGGCATTCCCACCAGCAGTGGATAAGAGTTCCTTTCTCTCCACATCCCCGCCAACACTGCTTGTTCTCATTCTTTGTGATGTGTGCCAATCTCTGTGGTGTGAGGTGGTAGGTACATCATAGATGTTTTGATTTGCATCTCCCTGATGATTAGTGATGTGGAGCATTTTTTCATGTGTCTTTTGGCCATTTGTATTTCTTCTTTATCAAAGTGTCTGTCCATTTCTTCTCCCCATTTTTTGATCAGATTAGATATTTTTTTCTTGTAAAGTTCTGTCAGTGCCTTGTAATTTTTGGAGATTAGCCCCTTATCTGATGGGTATTGGGTGAATAGTTTCTCCCACTCAGTCAGGTGCTCTTGTATCCTGGGCGCTATTTCCTTTGAGGTGCAGAAGCTTCTCAGCTTAATATATTCCCATCTGTTAATCTCTGCTTTCACTTGCTTGGAGAGTGCAGTTTCCTCCTAGAAGATGCCTGTAGTCTCAATGTCCTGGAGTGTTTTGCCTACGTGTTGTTCTATATATCTTATGGTTTCAGGTCTGATATTGAGGTCATAAATCCATTTAGATTTTACCTTCATACATGATGTTAACTGGGGGTCTAAGTTCAATTTTTTGCAAGTGGCTAGCCAGTTGTGCCAACGCCACTTGTTGAAGAGGCTTTCTTTGCTCCGTTTAGGATTTCTTGCTCCTTTATCAAAAAAATTATCAAAAAAAAAAGATGATTGTATGTCTGGAGAACATTCTCTGAGTATTCAAGCCTATTCCACTGATCTGAGGTCCTGTCTTTATTCCAATAACATGCTGTTTTGATAACTATCGCTTTATAGTAGAGTTTAAAGTTGGGAAAGTAATTCCTCCCATATTCTTTTTCCCAATGATTGCTTTAGCTATTCTAAGGTGTTTATTGTTCCAAATGAATTTCAAAAGTGCCTGATCCACTTCTTTGAAGAATGTCATGGGTATCTTTAGAGGGATCATATTAAATCTGTACAATGCTTTGGGGAGTATTGCTATTTTGATGATGTTAATCCTGCCAACCCATGAGCAAGATATGTGTTTCCATTTCCGCATGTCCTCTCTTATATATTGTAGCAGAGATTTATAGTTTTCTTTGTATATATCCTTCACATTTTTAGTCAAGTTGATTCCAAGATATTTGAGTTTGTTTAGCACTATTGTGAATGGGGTTGTTTTCTTAATGTCCATTTCTTCTTTATTACTACTGGTGTACAGAAAGGCCATTGATTTTTGTGTGTTAATTTTGTAGCCTGCCACCTTGCTATATGAGTTTATTATTTCAAGAAGCTTTTTCATAGAGTCTTTAGGGTTTTCTAAGTAGAGTATCATGTCATCTGCAAATAGTGAGAACTTGATTTCTTCCTTTCTTATCTGGATTCCATTGATATCTTTTTCTTGCCTAATCGCAATAGCCAGGACTTCCAGTGCTATGTTGAATAGGAGTGGTGAGAGAGGACAGCCTTGTTTTTTGCCAGAATTTAGAGGGAAGGCTTTCAGTTTTTCTCCATTGAGGACAATATTTGCCTCTGGCTTGTGGTAGATGGCCTTAACTATATTGAGAAAGGTTCCTTCCATTCCCATCTTGTTGAGAGTTTTGATCAAGAATGGGTGTTGGACCTTATCAAATGTTTTCTCTGCGTCTATTGAGATGATCATGTGATTTTAATTTTTCTTGTTGTTAACATTGTGTATTATGTTGATAGATTTATGGATGTTAAACCATCCTTGCATTCCTGGGATGAAACTTACTTAATCATAGTGGATGATCTTAATGAGGCATTGAATCCTATTTGCCAGGATTTTGTTGAGGATCTTTGCATCTGTGTTCATCAGCGATATTGGTCTGTAATTTTCTTTTTTTGGTAGCATCTCTGTTTGGTTTTGGTATCAAGGTGATGTTGGCTTCATAAAAGCTATTTGGAAGTGTTCCTGTTTTTTCAATTTCATGAAAGAGTCTTGCCAGGATTGGTAGTAGTTCCTCTTGAAAGGTTTGAAAGAATTCATTAGTGAATCCATCTGTGCCTGGGCTTTTGTTTTTTGGGCAGACATTTGATTACTGTCTTAATTTTCTCAATAGTGATGGGTGTGTTTAGATATGCTACATCCTCTTCATTCAACCGTGGAAGATGATAAGAGTCCAAGAATTTATCCATTTTTTCCAGGTTCTCATTTTTAGTGGCATAGAGTTTCTCAAAGTAGTTTCTGATTGCCCTTTGAATCTCTGCCATATCAGTAGTGATCTCTCCTTTTTCATTCTTAATACGAGTTATCAAGTTTCTCTTTCTTTGTTAGTTTTGCCAGTGAATCTATCAATCTTGTTTATCTTTTCAAAGAACCAACTTCTGCTTCCGTTGATCTTTCGGGTTGTTTTTTGGGTTTCCACTTCGTTGATTTCTGCTCTCAGCTTTGTTATTTCCTTCTGTTCTCTATATTTAGTTCTTTTTGTTGAGCACTTTCTAATTCTATGAGCTGCGTCATTAAGCTGTTGAGGTATGCCCCTTCTTCTTTCTTGATGTGTGCTTGCAAAGCTATAAATTTTCCTCTCAGTACCGCTTTTGCTGTGCCCCATAGGTTCTGATAGTTTGTGTCTCCATTGTCATTTGTTTCTAGGAAGGTTTTGATTTCCTCTTTGATTTCTTCTTGGACTCACTGGTTATTCAGTATTAGGCTGTTTAACTTCCAGGTATTAAACTTTTTCTTCTGTATCCCTTTATATTTCACATATAATTTCAGGGCCTTGTGGTCAGCAAAGGTAGTATGCAAAATTTCTATCCTCTTGATATTATGGACATTTGTTTTATGTGCCATGTACATTAGAGAAGAATGTGTATCCAGGTGTCTGGGGGTGGAGTGTTCTATATATATATCTACTAGGCCTCTTCCATTTCTCTTTTCAGGTCTAGTATATTCTTGTTTGGTTTCAGTCTGGTTGACCTATCAAGTATTGACAATGCGGTGTTGAGGTCTTCCACAATTATTGTGTTATTATTGATATTATTTTTCAGATTTGTCAACAGTTGTATTAAATATTTTGCTGGCCCCTCATTAGGTGCATATATGTTTAGGAGAGTGATTTCTTTCTGCTGTACATATCTCTTGATTAATACAAAATGTCCATTTTGTCCCTTACAACTTTCCTGAGTATAAAGTTTGCATCATCTGACATTAGTATGGCCACTCTAGCTTTTTTATGGGTGTTGTTTGGTTGGACGATTTTTTTCCAGCCTTTTATTTTGAGTCTATGTTTGTTCTGACTATTCAGGTGTGTTTCATGTAGGCAGCAGAAGGTTGGATTGAGTTTTTTGATTCATTTAGCCACTCTGTCTCTTAACTGGTGCATTTAGTCCATTGACATTGAGAAAAATAATTGTCATGGGATTTAGTGCCATCTTTTTTTTTTTTATCAAAATTTGGTGTGTCTGTTGGTCAGTCTTGTCTTAAAGTAGGTCTTTCAGTTTTTCTTTTAAGACTGGTTTTGAGTTTGTAAAGATTCTGAATTGTTGTTTGTCTGTGAAACCATGTATTGTTCCTTCAAACCTGAAAGTGAGTTTTGCTGGGTGCAGTATTCTAGGCGAAGCATTTATTTTATTGAGTTTTGTCACTATGTCCCACTACTGCTTTCTGGCCTTGAGTGTTTCAGGTGACAGGTCTGCAGTAAATCTCAAGGATGTTCCCTTGAATGTAATTTCTCGTTTCGATCTTGCTGCTTTCAGAATTCTGTCTCTATCTGTGGGATTTGTCATTGTGACTAGGATGTGTCTCAGGGTGTTTTTTCTGGGGTCTCTTTTAGTTGGTACTCTTCGGGCATGCAGGATTTGATCGCATGTATTCTTAACTCTGGTAGTTTCTCTTTAATGATTTTCTTGACATTGATTCTTCCTGGAGATTTTCTTCCTGGGTCTCTGGGAATTCAATGATTCTTAAGTTGTTTCTGTTGAGCTTATCATAGACTTCTATTTTCATCTGTTCTCATTCTTTGAGTAATTTTTCCATTGTTTGATCATTTGGTTTAAGGCTTTTTTTTTTCCAATCTCTTCTGCTGTATGGAGTTGTTATTTATCTCATCTTCCAGTGTACTAATTCTATCCTCAGCTGCTGTTAACTCGTGGGAAAGCTCATCCATGTTTACCAGTGTTTAGCTATAAAGTTAAGTTGTTCATTTATGATTTTTCCTATTGATTTAGTATACTCTCATTTTATCTCATTGATTTGAGTTTTATTTGGGGATCTTGTTTCTTAATAGTGTAAACAGTTTGAAAAACTTACTAACTTTTAAAACCAAGTTTTATTTCCTATTTAACTAATTTTTGCTCTCATTTTATTGTTATATTCTTTATTTTTTTATGGTGGAGGGTGTGTTGGGTTGTACCTAGGTGGTACTCAGAGGCTGGTAGTGCTTGAGGGACCATGTGTGCTGGTGTCAAACAGGGCTCAGATGCATGCAAGACAGTTCCTTAACCCCTGTCTCATACCCCTACATGTTTACTGAATTTTTTTTTTACTGCAAATCTTTCCCGCAACAATTTACTCACCATTTTCTTAATTAAAAAGTTATTATTTGGGGCTGGAGAGATAGTACATAAATAAGTCACTTACCTTGCACCTGGCTGATTTGGTTTGATTCCTGGCATCCTAGATGATTCCCTGAGCAATGCCAGGAGTGATTTTTTTTCTTATTATTATAATTATTTAAGCACGTGACTACAAAATTGTTCATGGTTGAGTTTCTATCATAGAATGTAGTTCATCAGTTCACTTTTCCTGCCACCAATGCCCCAGTTTCCCTCCCACCTATCCCTGCCTGTCTCTGGGGCAAGCAGCCAGGAGTGATTCTTGAGTACAAAACCAGGAATAACCCCCAAGTACTGCTGGCTATGGCCCCCAAAAGTTATAACTATTGATACCACAATAGTGTTTTTTTTTTCAGTAATTTTGGAGTACTTTATAAAACAAGGACAGAAATACACATCTCTCAAAATCACTACAAAATCAAAAAAATATATGAAGCACATAATTTTATAATAAATATAATTGTTGCCACTGTTTATGTTATCATTACACTATAGTGTTAATATGTATTCGCTAGGCATACAATGTCTCAACCCCCACAGATAGTTGATGTGTTTGAGTTTGATTGCTTTTTTTTTTTTTTTTTTTTTTTTTTTTTGGTTTTTGGGTCACACCCGGCAGTGCTCAGGGGTTACTCCTGGCTCCATGCTCAGAAATTGCTCCTGGCAGGCACGGGGGACCATATGGGACGCCGGGATTTGAACCGATGACCTTCTGCATGAAAGGCAAACGCCTTACCTTCATGCTATCTCTCCGGCCCCGAGTTTGATTGCTTTAACTCTGTTCTTGCTCTTCTTATTTATAATTTTAGATTCTATTTTCAGTAATTTTGACTCTTTAGCTATTTGTCTCTTCCAAGCAATGTCTGCATCGAGATTCTCCATGTCCTGAGAATGAATCTTTTTTTCGCACAAAGGATTCGTGTTTACTTTTATTGAGACTTGAGGCACTGCCATTCTGGGGCCAATTCAAATAAGACTCACTTTTAGTTTTTTTTTTTTTTTTTTTTTTTTAAGATTGTTTCAAAAGTGCAACTATGTGGGGTGAACTTGTGAGAGGGTTGGCTTGTGGTTACATGTTCTCAGGGTATAATTTCTCCCTCTACTTACTGCCAAGTTTTGAAACTGAGTTTCCATGCAATCTAGGAAGGAGGGGGTGGATGTGGGTAGGTTATTTTAGTCTACTCTTCCACTCAGGGTATTCTTTTGGTTCCCCATTTTATGAGGGTTCTAATATAGGTCACTTCAACTTGGGTGGTCCCTGGGCTTTGTCTTTTGTCTCCAGAGGACAAAAATCTGTGCTGAGTTCATTAGATTCAGTAAAGGCTCTGCTGGCAAAGGCATTGGTATTTAGTGCCTGTCTTCTAGATCTTCTTTACTCTCGGCTCTTTGTCAGATTCAGGAAAGGTGTTCTTATGATTTAACTACTGTTCTTAGTTATTCATTACTATGAAGCTTTGGTACTGATACCAGGTTAGATACGGTGTCAGAAACTCAGCTTCCTTTTTGAACTTGCTTATCAGTGATACTTTTGTGCAGGGTCTTGTTAGTAGGTTGAGTTTATAAAGTCATTAGATCATTCCATTCCTTGGCCTTCCAGGTGCTGTAGGCAAGAGAGAATCAAGGGGATTCAGTAGGAGATACTGAGTAATTCCATAGGAGTTATAAAGTCAGTGCAGTAAGAATTAATCCATTGTCTAATAAATACTAAATAGGAGCTGTGATAAAGTATAGGGGTTAGGGGTGCATGCTTAGCATATGCCTGACCCAAGTTTTATTCTTAGCACTGCATGTCCTCCAGAGCATTGCCTGAAGTAGTCCTGGTGACCCTCAAGCACTGTTGGATGTGACCCTGGAGACCCCCAGCACTGTTGGGGTGATCTGGATATCTCTGGTAATTCAGGGCCTAGGTAGTATTGCATCTTCAGACTCTTGTATGTGAGTCCCCCGTCAAAAACATTATGCTAGTATTATCTATGTTTTATTATTTTTAAATAACTTAATTTTTTATTTAAACACAGTGGTTATAAGGTTGTTTATAATAGCTTTTTTCAAGATAAGGTCGTTCATATTTGAGTTATAGTCATACAATGTACAAAAACCTTCATCAGTGTGCATTTCCTGCCACCAGTGTCTTCAGTTTCCCACTGACCTTCACTGAGGCCCACTTTCTTCCCCCATTCTCTCCCCACCAGCTTCTGAGGCAGGCATTTTACTTCTCTCTCTTTCACACACTCTTTTCTTTTTTTAATCTATGTTTTAACATAGCAAAAAGTAGATTTAATGAAGATTATTTTATAGATAACATATTTTATGCTTATTGCATTAAAGTCATTGATGAGTAAATTCCATACATATATTTATTTCATTTAGCACAATTTTATAGGTAAGACAGAGATTTAGGGATTTAGATTTAGATTTTCTTAGTTTGTCTCAGTCACCATTGATCAGATATCTGGAAAGTGTTTGGAGATGTAGAGTAAGATAGTGGTATTTGACGTTCCAGTGAAAATAATAATCACATTGTCTCTTCATTTCTTTGACAGAATAGGATTAAGTATGAATAACAGTGGATGCTCATTATGGACAAGCACTCTTCCAACTGTTGGACCTGAATTACTCATTTAATCCTGAAACATCTCTACATGTTAAGTATGCTTAAGTTAAGTCTGCTCTCAGCATTTCTGTTCTAAAAACAAAAACTAAAGTGGGGAGTTGAAATAGCATATGCAAGTTATAAGTTGGGGGAGCCAATAATAAACAAGGAAGGAGAGATTTGTGTCTGGGTGATCCATTTCCATTTTTTATGTTCTTTACTGCCATGTGACATTACCTTTCTGAATATGAAACAAGAGTTTGAGAATGTAGAGAAAGCAGACTTTACTTCATGATGAAAATTAAAATTTTTTTTGCTATTAAGTATTCCAAGCATGCTCACTAGAGACATGGAGTAGTTAATAAATGATTTATATTATATTTAACTTATTTATTTTTTCTGGGCCACACTGGGGTTGCTCAGGCACTATTTCTGGCTCTGGGCTTAGAAGTGTCTCCTAGTTATGCTCAAGGACCATATATGATGCCTGGGATTTAGTGGGGATCAGCCATGTGTAAGGCAAACACTTTATTTCCTGTGTCTTCTCTGATCTCAGTATTATGCTTTAGAACTCTTGATCTTAAAATAAAATATGGGTTGTAAAACCTGTCTGCTATTGCTAAGACTGAGAATCAGGGAGGAAACTACTGTATGTGGAGGGAATAAGGAAAGAATGTACAGAAATGAATGGATCAGCTGAGAGAAATTGTTTTCCTTGAGACTTCTTTCATAAGAACTTCTTCTTTCATTTAGCCACATAAAAAGTATTAGGTGAAGCAGAGGAATGTTACTACAGTTCTTGCATATATCACTAATCTTAGAAAAAAGATTTCTAAAACAACTTTCCTACCTCTTATTACTTAGGGCCCAAAGGATTACCAATAGGGTAAAATATTTTGCGAACCATTTATGACACCATTAAATATAAGTGTTTCAGTTTGGTTTAAATACTTACTTTATGAGAGTGAGCAGATGGGAATTATTTTGGGGACATATAAAAGAAAGAAATATATAAACTTTTTCTAGTTAAAAATGATTTCTTTCAAAATAACCAACTCAAACCTTTAACCACAAAACATTTTTCTAGAGGAAACTAAAAGTGTATTTTTTTCTCAAATGAAAACTTTAGACTCCAGCAGGTATAATTTCCAGAAGCCTCAACCTAAGCTCAAGTTTGAATGTGTGCAGATATAGTTAGTAGATGCATGGCAGCATCTCAAAAAATATTGTACAAGGATGTCTGGGCGCTGTCAGAAGCTCCCAGGTAAGATAGGTAAGAAACTATTTTTAAAGAAAGGTAAAGACAGCAGCCAATAGTAGAGGTCTGGTGGCAGCAAGGAGCATGTTGTGAAAAAAATCAAACCATACAGGATAAAATTCTGAGGTTCACTGAAGTTTGGTTGGAAACAGAGGGGATAATGATTAGTAAAGTGAATCAAAAGGAGAGGCACAAATAATAAATCATATGTGAAGAATAAAAAAATATGGTAAGGACATATCAATGGCCAATATCATAGACCCCGAGACGTGGCCTAAAGGACTGAGTCCACTATGTGGGAAATGAGGAGGGACCTAGAAACAGTCATGGGAAGATCTTGGCATTCTGTGGCAATGAAATGATGAAATGACATTGTATCTCTAAAACATTAATATAAACACTGCTATAAATCATAATGCCTAAGTAAAAATAAATAAAAAATGACAAACCATAAACACACCCAAAGTTCCATGTGACAAAGTCACATACACGTTATCACTACACAACCTTGGAGTGGGCTGTAAAGTCAACTTGAGTGAACATGAGAGAAGATGTCAAGCACAGTCCCCATTCCACAATGTTTTGGCATATTGTTCTGGTAGAGACCTGCAGGCCTCGTGACAGAAAAGTGCCCACTTGGTGTCAGAAGGAGACCCATAATGATAGAGACTCAAGGGAAACAAGCAGGGAGATTAAGAATATAGTTCAAAAGAAAGAAATTATCAGTATGGAATTTACAAGGGTGGCCTTGTTGGATCTTAGTAACTTGGATGACCCAAGCCCTGACCATTAGGATGTCAGGAGATAATCATCTAAACATCCCCTCCCCTGTTTAATGGCCAACATTCTTGGAACATAATAAAGACCTACACATCTGTTGTCATCTGTAAAATTATAAACACCTGTGAAATCACTTTTCTTTTCCTTTAACCTTTTCTGAGTTAATTAGCCCAAGTATCCTTAATTATGTCAACCCTACCCTTCAGGTTATTTATGTTAAATTTTGGATAATAAAGCAGCTTAAGGGGAATGAATAGAGGCAGAACAACAAGAGAAAGCAACAGCAAGCTAGAGACCAGCAAGCTAGAAGACAGCTAGATCAAACCAAACAGCTAGATGGAAACCTGAACCCTCTATTTTACCTCCCTGTCCCCTCTCACTTAGCAAATAAAAAAGGGGCTTGAAGGGCCAGAGCAATGACACAGTGGGTAGTGTTTTCCTTGCATGCATGCAACCCAGGTTTGATCCCCAGCATCCCATATGTCCTCTGATTTTGCCCAGAGTCATTTCTGGGTACAGATCCAGGAGTAATGTAAGCACTACTGGGTGTGGCCCAAAATAAAAATAAAAAGGGGAGCTTGAGGGTTGGAGTGATGGGTAGTACAGCTGATAGGGTATTTGCCTGCATGTTACCAACCTGGCTTGATCCCTGGCATTCAGTATGGTCCCCTGAGTTTACCAGATTTAATTTCTAAGTGTCGTGCAGGAGTCAACCCTTAGCACAGCTGTGTGATACCACCAGAAAAAAAGTTAGAGGGAGCTTGAACTCATTGGTGACTTCAGGAAAGCTGAGTTCAGAGCAATGCTTCCTCTGAAGTTACACAGTCAGCTGTGAATTGAAAACAGGAATGGAATTTGAATTAGTTTTATCTATATACCATGGAGTCTTTTCTGCAGATAGAAATAATATATTTATCTCTTCACAAAATTATTGTGAAATCAATTATAAAAATAAAACTACTGAATACTTACCTTTTACAAAAAAAATAAAAGACAGCTAGATCCTAGAGACTGCTCAACACCCCTGGACCTTTTTTGCACCTTCTTTCATGACTCGGTCTATTTCTTTCTTGTGTGATGCGTCCCAGGGTTGGCAAGAACATAGACTTGGCTGTAAATGGGCTGCAGGTGGCAGTTGTCACTCTGGAAGCCAGTGAGCCCAAGTTCCTCAGACCCACTCACCTTCGTTGAA